>NC_056727.1:1099734958-1100014958 GCF_019279795.1 Protopterus annectens | reverse complement strand
ACTGTAGTAGAAGTAACTAGATAGGTAGAGGTTCTAATCTCAGTCCCGGCAAGTGTGTGTGTTTGTGGAGGTGTGTGTGTGTGTGTGAGAGCAGTATCCTGTGGGGGGTGGGTTTTGCAATTTTTTGCTGTTGCTCACACAGTACATGTCCCAATGTCCACTTTACAAGGCCCACTGTGGTCATCCACTGTAGAGGTAGCTGTAGAACACTCTGCAGACCTTTAAGCTATGTGCTATGTGCAATAATTATGTAACAGTATGTAATAAATGACAAGATAGGCGGCCGTTCTAATCTGTGGATATCATTCCTCACTCAGGAATTATAGACAAACACTCTCAGCTAGGCATCAACCTCTATAGATCACTAGGTGGCTTGTACACTGGCTCAGAGATAGAACCCACAGTGTTAAAGCAGCAGACTCCATGTCAGACTGCTGACCAGTCATGAGTGGAGTCCCACAGGGTTTGGTCCTGTGTCCCCTCTTGTTTAGGATCTACACCTCTGAAGTCCAGCCTAACACAAAGGGACTCTGGCTGATGATGTTCACAGATGACTGCAAGGTGGGTGCTGTTATTACCTCCTCACATGATGTTGACATCCTGCACAAAGGCCTCACTGAGACCTATGACTGGTGTCAGAACCCTAGACTTTAGCTCAATGTCAGAAAATTTGCTGCCATCCCCTTTGGGAACAGCATGGTTCCCATGAAGTAACACATTGATGGTAGTCCACTGAACACTGACATTGTTATAAGAGAACTGGGAATGCAGGTTGACAGTGAGCTCTCTGTTGACCACCACAGTGCCATCTCCCCTCATTAGGCCAATCAATGAGTACAATGACCCATTTGGCATGTACCCCATTGGACACCTGCAACAAATGGAGAGGCTGCAAAAGTACCTGACAAAGAGGATCATAGGCCTTAAACACTTGCACTATATGGACAGACTCCCATAACTCCAACTATTTTCTATCTCATATTAGCTACATAGAAGTAATCTCTGTCTGACTTACACAGCCAAGTCTGACCCAGATCTGTCAGGAATGCTACATCTGAAGAAACCAATCTGTAGACACCACATGCCCCAGAGACCTCAATCCCACTTCCACAAACAACAGAACATGCTGGAGGGACAGGTTCATAACCCAGAGACTGCCCATTCTATGGAAAAGACTTCACATACATGTCAAGCAGAACTACAAGAGAAATCTGGATGAGTCGATGGAGAATAGAGATCCCACCCCGGACATCACTCCAGTGGCTATACTCATTAGACACACAGGGGACTATCATCAGGTGGCACAATGCCAGGGTATTGCTATGGGCTAATCTTGTAAAGGCTCCATGGCCATTCACCAAATACACACCTATGAATCTATGAACCTATGTAACTCAGTAATGGCAAATGTGTGTGTGTGTGCATTAGTGTGTATAAAAGTTTTTGTGAGGGTGTAAACATGTGGATGAAAGTAGTATGAGGCCCAGTGCATCTACCATTGCCATACCTTACATGGGCTGATGATGCTCTTCACTTTATATGTACCTTTGGACACTATTCACCCTATAAGCTCCATGGTGGACATGGTAACTGCATAGATCTATAGTTCCAATGAGTACAGAGGTAGGGGTTCTCATCTGAGTCCTGGTAAATGTGTGTGTGTGTGTGTGTGTGTGTGTGTGTGTGTGTGTGTGTGTGTGTGTGTGTGTGTGTGTGTGTGTGTGTGTGTGTGTGTGTGTGTGTGTGTGTGTGTGTGTGTGTGTGTGTGTGTGTGTGTATGTGTGTGTGTGTAGGAAACAGTGTTTTAGTCTATTCCCACCCAGTACACTTCCCATTGCTCTACTTCACAAGATCTGCTGATGACATTCACTGTAAAAGTACTATTGGACTGGCCTCTGCCCTATAACCTCTGTGGCGTGTGCAATAACTGCATAACACTGTAGTACAAATAACTATTTAGGTAGGTGTTCTAATCTCAGTACTGGCAAATATAAAAGTGCATGTGTCTGTATGTTTGTAGGTTAAAGAATTTCAGCCTGTTCACACCCAGTAAACTTGTCATTGCCCTACTTAAGCAGTCCTGCTGATATCAGTCACCTTAAAAGTACCTTTGGGCAGCCCTCAGCCCTACATGCTCTGTGGCACTTGCGTTAATTGCATAACACTATAGTACAAATAACTAGTTATGTAGGGGTTCTAATCTCAATCCTGGCAAATGTAAAATGTGTGTGTTTGCGTGTGTGTAGGTTAAAGATTTTAAGCCTGATCACAACCAGTCAGTACACTTGCCATTGCCCTACTATAGCAGTCCTGCTGATGTCAGTCACCTTAGAAGTACATTTGGGCAACCTACAACCCGACAAACGCTGTGGTGCATGTGATAATTGTGCAACACTATAGTACGAATAACTAGTTAGGTAGGGGTTCTAATCTCAGTCCTGGCATGTGTGTGTGTGTGTGTGTGTGTGTGTGTGTGTGTGTGTGTGTGTGTGTGTGTGTGTGTGTGTGACATAACTAGTTAGGTAGGAGTTCTAATCTTAGTCTGGCAAATGTAAGTGTGTGTGTGTGTGTGTGTGTGTGTGTATGTGTGTGTGTGTGTGTGTGTGTGTGTGTGTGTGTGTGTGTGTGTGTGTGTGTGTGTGTGTGTGTGTGTGTGTGTGTGTGAAATAACTAGTTAGACAGTGGTTCTAATCTCAGTCCTGGCAAATGTTGGTATGTGTGAAATGACCAATTAGCTGGAGGTTCTTATCTCAGTCCTGGCAAATGTAAGTGTGTCTGAAATAACTAGCTAGGTAGGGGTTCTAATCTCAGTCCTGGCAAATGTGTGTTAAATAACTAGTTAGGTAGGAGTTCTAATATCAGTCCTGGCAAATGTAAGTGTGTGTGTGTGTGTGTGTGTGTGTGTGTGTGTGTGTGTGTGTGTGTGTGTGTGTGTATGTGTACGTGTTTATGAAGATTTTGAGCCTGATCACACCCAGTCAGTACACTTGCCATTGCCCTAAGTTGGCCATCCTACTGATGGCGGTCACATTAGAAGTACCTTTGGGCAGCCCACAGCCCTGTAAACTCGGTGGTATGTGCATAACACTATAGCACAAATAACCAGTTAGGTAGGAGTTTTAATCTAATTTCTGACAAGTGTGTGTGTATTTGTGTGTGGAACTGTGTATATGTGTAGGTTAAAGTACTTTGTGGCCTCTCTCACCCAGTACATCACCTATTGCCATACTTTACAAGAGATGGTTCCACACCTTAGAAGTACCTTGGGGCAACCTTCACCTTGTAAGCTCTATGGCGTGAGTGATAAATGCATAAAACTGTAGTAGCAGTAACTAGATAGCTAGGGGTTCTAATCTCAGTCCCGGCAAGTGTGTGTGTTTGTGGAGGTGTGTGTGTGTGTGAGAACAGTATCCTGTGGGGGGTGGGTTTTGCAATTTTTTGCTGTTGCCCACACAGTACATGTCCCAATGTCCACTTTACAAGGCCCACTGTGGTCATCCACTGTAGAGGTAGCTGTAGAACACTCTGCAGACCCTTAAGCTATGTGCCATGTGCAATAATTATGTAACAGTATGTAATAAATAACAAGATAGGCGGCCGTTCTAATCTGTGGATATCATTCCCCACTCAGGAATTATAGACAAACACTCTCAGCTAGGCATCAACCTCTATAGATCACTAGGTGGCTTGTACACTGGCTCACAGATAGAACCCACAGTGTTAAAGCAGCAGACTCCATGTCAGACTGCTGACCAGTCATGAGTGGAGTCCCACAGGGTTTGGTCCTGTGTCCCCTCTTGTTTAGGATCTACACCTCTGAAGTCCAGCCTAACACAAAGGGACTCTGGCTGATGATGTTCACAGATGACTGCGAGGTGGGTGCTGTTATTACCTCCTCACATGATGTTGACATCCTGCACAAAGGCCTCACTGAGACCTATGACTGGTGTCAGAACCCTAGACTTTAGCTCAATGTCAGAAAATTTGCTGCCATCCCCTTTGGGAAAAGCATGGTTCCCATGAAGTAACACATTGATGGTAGTCCACTGAACACTGACATTGTTATAAGAGAACTGGGAATGCAGGTTGGCAGTGATCTCTCTGTTGACCACCACAGTGCCATCTCCCCTCATTAGGCCAATCAATGAGTACAATGACCCATTTGGCATGTACCCCACTGGACACCTGCAACAAATGGAGAGGCTGCAAAAGTACCTGACAAAGAGGATCATAGGCCTTAAACACTTGCACTATATGGACAGACTCCCATAACTCCAACTATTTTCTATCTCATATTAACTACATAGAAGTAATCAATGCCTGACTTACACAGCCAAGTCTGACCCAGATCTGTCAGGAATGCTACATCTGAAGAAACCAATCTGTAGACACCACATGCCCCAGAGACCTCAATCCCACTTCCACAAACAAAAGAACATGCTGAAGGGACAGGTTCATAACCCAGAGACTGCCCATTCTATGGAAAAGACTTCACATACATGTCAAGCAGAACTACAAGAGAAATCTGGATGAGTCGATGGAGAATAGAGATCCCACCCCGGACATCACTCCAGTGGCTATACTCATTAGACACACAGGGGACTATCATCAGGTGGCACAATGCCAGGGTATTCCTATGGGCTAATCTTGTAAAGGCTCCATGGCCATTCACCAAATACACACCTATGAATCTATGAACCTATGTAACTCAGTAATGGCAAATGTGTGTGTGTGTGTGCATTAGTGTGTATAAAAGTTTTTGTGAGGGTGTAAACATGTGGATGAAAGTAGTATGAGGCCCAGTACAACTACCATTGCCATACCTTACAGGGGCTGGTGATGCTATTCACTTTATATGTACCTTTGGACACTATTCACCCTATAAGCTCCATGGTGGACATGGTAACTGCATAGATCTATAGTTCCAATGAGTACAGAGGTAGGGGTTCTCATCTGAGTCCTGGTAAATGTGTGTGTGTGTGTGTGTGTGTGTGTGTGTGTGTGTGTGTGTGTGTGTGTGTGTGTGTGTGTGTGTGTGTGTGTGTGTGTGCGTGTGTGTTTTGTGTGTGTGTGTGTTTGTGTGTGTGTGTGTGTGTGTGTGTGTGTGTGTGTGTGTGTGTGTGTGTGTGTGTGTGTGTGTGTGTGTGCATGTGTTTATAAGTGTGTATATTTGTAGGATACAGCATTTTGAGGCCTCACTCTCCCAGTACACTCCCCATTGCCATACTTCACAAAGGCTGGTGATGTTCATCTTAGAAGAACTGTGGGACGCTCTTCACACTATAAGCTCCGTGGTGCATGCAATAAATGCATAACACTGTATTAGCAATAACCAGATAAATAGGGATTCTAATCTCAGCCCTGGCAAATGTGTTTGTGTGTGTGTGTGTGTGTGTGTGTGTGTGTGTGTGTGTGTGTGTGTGTGTGTGTGTGTGTGTGTGTGTGTGTGTGTGTGTGTGTGTGTGTGTGTGTGTGTGTGTGTGTGTGAGTCCTGTGTGTGTGTGTGTGTGTGTGTGTGAGTCCTGTGTATGTGTCCAAGTGAGAACTATATCTATTATGGGGGTGGGTTTTACAGTTTTAGGCCATGGTACTCCCAGTACACATCCCAAGGTCCACTTTACAAGGCCTGCTGTCTTCTGCAGCCATAGAGGTATCTGTTGACACTCTTCAGACCAATAAGCCCTGTGCTGCATGCAGGAACTATGTAGCAGTATGGACTGACTAACAAAATAGGCAGCACTGGTAATCTCAGTCCTGGGAAATGTGTGTGAGTGTATTTGTGTGTGTAAGTGTGTATAACTCTAGGTTTGAGTATTTATAGGTTCATAGGTTCATACTAGGCTATCTTCCCCAGGGCATTTATAAGCCTAGCCTGAGTGTGTTTGGCTTTTGCCACCCTTTTAGAATAGTAGACTGTGCCTTTGGATGGTAGGTCACAGAAGATATCCCTTTTACGGTTAGTTTCTTTTGCCTCTGTCTAGCAGGGACCCAGAAGAGATCCCGGAGATAAACTTATGATCTCCCATCCACTCATCAAGATTTCTCTTGAAGAGGGTCAGTGAAGGGCTCTGCCTAACCTGGACTGGGATTTTGTTCCAGAGTGAGGGAAGCCTCTGGGATATGAATCTGTTCCTCCAGCATGTCCTATTTATTCATGTGCTGAGGTTTAAGTCCCTGCAGCGTGTAGCTCTAAGGGATTTGGATTTACTGAGGTGGAGCATGTCCATTAATTCTGGGTTGGACATGGCTTTATACATCAGGCACAGATTGCCTCTGAATAGACGATAAGCAACTGAGTAGAGCTGGAGTTTCTTTAGCCAAACTGCATAGGACATCTGTTTGAGTCTCTTGATCCTCTTGGTGAGGTACTTTTGGGGTCTTTCCAGTTGCTGCGGTGTCGGGTTAGGTACATCCCAAATGGGGCATTGTTTTCAATTATGGGCCTGATGAGTGATGAGTAGAGGGGCACAATGACCTCTCTTGATCTAGATGTGAATCCTTCCATGATAAGGTGGGCTATATAGAAGGTCTTTCTAACCACTTTGGCAACGTGATTGTCAAAGGAGAGGTTACTATCTGCTTGGGTCCCCAAATCCCTAATTTCTTCTTCCATACTTAATGGATTACCACCTATGTGGTAAGTTGTGTGCACTTTGTTTTTCCCAAAGGGGATGACTATGCATTTTTTGTCATTTAGGTTTAGGCCATGGCTCTGGCACCAGTTATCCATCTCTGTGAGACCCTTCGGGAGGATGCCTGTGTCAGCCGGAGAGTCGATTATGGCACCCAGTTTGCAGTAATCTGCGAACGTGGTCAGCCATAGTCCTCCCGTTTTAGCCTGTACCTCAGAGAAATATATACCGAACAAGAGAGGTCCCAGGACTGAGACTTGTGGGATGCCAGTTGTGACTGGTTTAGAGTCTGACATGGCACCTGCAATTCTGACCATGCGGGTTCTATCCCTGAGCCAGTTTGCAACCCATCTTGTGACATGGGGTTGATATTTAAGCTTGTGAGCATATCTATGATGTCTGAGTATGGTATTGTGCCGAAGGCTTTTGCAAGGTCCAGGTAGGCTGTGTGGACTACCTTCCCTTCATCTATGGCCCTGGTTACTGTTTCAAAGAAGTCAACCAGGTTCAAGAGGCAGGATCTGCCCTTAACAAAGCCAAACAGAGTAGGATCCAGTGCCTGGAGGTTCCCAATGTCTTTGTTTATGAGTTCCATGATGACATGCTCCATAGCTTTGCAGACCAGGCTAGTCAGGCTTATAGGGCGATAGTTCCCAGGGTCTATTGTGGCACCACCTTTGCGGAGTGGGACCACTGTTGCTGTACGCCATTCCTTGGGTACATATCCTGTAGTAAGGCTGAGACTGAATAGTGACTTTATGTGAGGGTTAAGTTCTTCTTGAAGCTCGTGTAAGATGCAGCCTGGGACACCGTCCAGTCCCATTGATGCTGTGTTTTTTGCTTTGGAGAGGGCAGCTCTCACCTGTTCATCTGTGATGTCAGGGAGGCTACACTCTGTTGGGATGGACATTTGCTCTTTTGGGGGCATGGGGGGGGATTTGCACTGAACCTTTCTGCCAGGATTTTGGCAATGTCTGTGGGTTCAGTGTATTTTTTGTCATTTTGCACTAACTCAGAACATATCTGGGAGTTGCCACCCAGGTTCCTGACATAACTAAAGAAGGCCTTGTGATTGTCTTTAGTGTCTTGTGCAATTTTTCTTTTGAAGCTGGCCTTAGATGATTTTATGAGGGATTGTAGCTTCTTGCTAGTACTGATCAGAGATGCCTTCCCTTCCTGGGATTTTGCTCTAACATGTAGTAGCTTCCTTCTCTTGTTGTATAGCTTATTTATGGCTGGGGTCCACCAGACATGTATCCTGCACTTGGAGGAGTGAGTCTTGGTTTTATCTGGGATAGCACGATCCATGCATTCCAGTAGGTGTCCATAGAATGCGTTTGTAAAGGATTCTGCGGTTTGAGCCAGATTTTCCACTGGCTCGGGAGCTTTGAAGTATACCACCTCAATTTTGAGTAGTGTGAAGTTTGCTTTTGAGAAGTTCTTCACCGTGGTTACCTTGGCTGGGGGTGGGGACGGGATATGGATGTCTAGTGAGATTAATTTGTGGTTTGACCTTACCAATGAGGGAAATACCTCTGGTGTGGAACATAGAGTCCCAGTGTTGGTGATGACCAGGTCCAATATGTTTTCCCCTCTTGTGGGGGTGGTGACCAGTTGTTCCATAGCATTTGCGTTTATAAATTCTAGGAACCGTTGGGCGAAGGTGTTGGGGCTTGAGTAGTTTTCCCAGTCAATGTTTGGGTAGTTGAAGTCACCCAATATAACGGTGTTTGGGGAGACTTTCATATTCTCCAGTGTTCTCAGGAAGGCCGAATGGGGTTACTGAGTTTGGGAGGGTGGTCTGTTGCAGGCTACAAACTGAAAGGCAGTTTTGTCCACTGTTAGTTGCACATGGATGGTCTCCAATGCTTCGTGCAGTGCTACTAACCTGGAGGTGGGTATCTTTGATGTATATGGATACTCCCCCTCCTTTTGTGGTTTGGTCTGAGATTTGTGGCCGAAAAGCATGGTATGAAGTATAACCTGGTAGTGCTGGGTTGCTTTCAGGAGCCTTGAACCAGGTTTCTGTTACCGCACAGACATCAATATTCTCCATACTGAGGAGAGTCTCGAGTGCGTGCATTTTGAGGTTTAGACTTCTGGAGTTGAGCAGCATTATCCTTAGTTTCTGTTTCCTTGTATTGTCTATGGAGGTGGGTTTGTCTTTTGAGCCTTGCCTAAAAAAGTCACTATGGAGGTGGCAAGGGCCTTAGCCAGTATTTGAAAGCCCAGGGGTGACAGTTGCAAGCCATCCCTAGCAAAGCAACAAGGCTTGTCGAGCATGTCATCCCAGGCTGACAGACACTGGATACCCTTTGAATGACACCAATACTTTAGCCAATTGTTAAAAGTGATCATCTTGTCTTTATACTGTGGCATCATTTTTGGTGAAGGTAGGATGCTACTCAAGGTCAAGGTCATACCGGCCTGGGCTACATGATCAGAGAGCTCCTCTATGTCTCTTTTCATGTAGTCTAGGGAGGTACGTCTCAGGTCATTCACACCAGCATGGACAATGACAGAGTCATATTTGTACTTGCTTTGGAGTGACCTGAGTGTATGTGTTATGTGGTGTATCCTGGCCCCCGACAGACAGCTTACAGTGACCCTCTCCTTGTTCAGCCTGGTGAGTGGGACGTCAGTGTGTCTGAAAATAGAGTCGCCTATTACAAGTGTATTAGGTGTGTTGTTTAGCCTTAAGGGCTGTGACTGTGTGGAACACTGACTTTGTGGACTATGTGATAAGTGGGTATTATTGTGGGGTAGCAGTTGTTTGGGTGTCTGCTTTGGACGTCTCTGCTGATTAGGCAGATTTTTATTTAGAGCCTCCGAGTATGTTTTTGTGTGTTTATGTGTTTGGTTTGCTGTTGCTATAGGTCTATGTGAGGCTGGATTTGTGGTGTCTGTGATTACCTTCTCCTCCTGATTGACTGTGCCAGTCATGGGTCGAGAGAGCTCCGCCTCCAGTTTGGCTATATAGTTGCATCTCTCACATATGTTTGAGTTTGTTGGGAGGAGGAGAGGGTTGTCTGTGTACATAAGGTAGTTGTAACATTGCATCAAAATTCCCATGTTCACCAGCTGAACTGGAGAGTACACACAAAACTGACCTTTGGACATGTCAGGATTAGAGGTTTAGTGCTTAAGTTTGTTGGTCCATTCTCACCTAGTAAATAACCCATTGCCATGCTTTACAAGGCCTGGTGATATTGTTCACCTTGGAATTACCTTGGGACTCTCTTCACTCTGTAAGCTTTGTGGCACAAGTGATAAATGCATAGCACTGTATCAGCAGTAACTAGATAGATAGGGGTTCTAATCTCAGTCCTGGCAAGTGTGTGTGCATGTGTGTATGAACAGTATCCTGTGTGTGTTTGAGTGAGAACTAAATGCATTTGGTGGACATGGTTTACAATTTTAGGCCATGGTACTCCCAGTACATGTCCCAAGGTCCACTTTTTAAAAGGTACTGTTCACATCCACCATAGAGGTATTTGTGGATACTCTTCAACTCTATAAGCCCCGTGCTGTGTGCAACAGTTTTGTAACATTATGGAATGAATAACATGATAGGCAGGGCTGCTAATGTCAGTACTGGCAATTGTGTGTGCATTGGTGTGTATAGCAGTGTTTGTGAGTGTGCAGACTCATAGGTGACAGTCAAATGAGTCCTCCACATAAAGTACACACCCTAATGCCATACCTCACAAGGGCATGTGATGTTATTCACTTTACAAATACCTTGGAACAGTCATCACATTATTAGTTCCATGCCACCTGCAATAACCGCATAACACTGTAGTACCATTAATGAGATGTGTAGGGGTTCCAAACACAACAATGGCAACTGTGATCCTGTGCGTGGCATATGTGTTTGTGTGTGTGTGTGTGTGTGTGTGTGTGTGTGTGTGTGTGTGTGTGTGTGTGCGTGCACGCATGCATGCGTGGGTGTGTGTGTGTGTGTGTGTGTGTGTGTGTGTGTGTGTGTGTGCGTGTGTGTGTGTGTGTGAGACTGTTTGTGTGGGAACAGTATTCGCTGTGTGTCTGATCAACACAATATCTTCTGGGGGTGTGGGTTTTATCAATCTGAGGTGTGTTCCACCCACTACACTTACCATTGTCCACTTCTCAAGGCCTGCTGACATCAACCACCATGGATTTACCTGCATACACCCCTCATCACTATAGGCTCTGTGGCACATGCAATAACTATTACACAGACCTGGTAAATGTGTACAAATACAGCTGTACCTCAGCTTTGACATGATCGATGTGTTACCACTCTGCCATACCCTTCATTGCCAATTTCTGCAGGGCCAACTCCTGCTGATGCACAGACATCTAGAACACAAACAGGATAGAGCATGTGAGACTACATTCAGTCAGCGGTACTAACACCAAAGTAGGCTCTCAAAAAAAAATCTACCCAAGCAACAGGGACCTACAAAGCAGAAATGCTAGCAACCGCCACTCCCCCCCCAACACAACCCAAATGACACATAGCCACTAACTCAGTTGTGCCACTCAACCACAACCCATATGACATAACAATGTACCCAACACTCTAGTCATAAGTGACTCTATAGTCAGGCACACTGATGTTCCACTCACCAGGCTAAACAAGGAAAAAGTTACTGTCAGCTGCCTGTCAAGTGCCAGGATCCGCCACATAATGCATGCACACAGGTCACTCCACAGCAAGTACAAATATGACTCTGTCATTGTCCATGTTGGTGTGAATGACCTGAGATGTACCTCCCTGGACTACATGAAAAGAGACATGGAGGAGCTTTCTGATCTTGTAGCTCAGGCAGGTATGACCCTAGCCCTGAGTAGCATTCTGCCATCACCCAGAACGATACCACAGTAAAAGGACAAAATTATTGACTTCAACAATTGGCTAAGCTTCTGGTGTCATTCTAAAGGGATCTGCCTGGGATGACTTGATCGAAAAACCACAATGCTTTGCCAGAGATGGCCTCCACCTGTTGCTCTTGGGATTCCAGATACTGGCTAAAGCTCTTGCCAGCCCTATAGTGCCTTTTTTAGGCAAGATTCAAATGACAAATTCAACACCATAACAGGTACAAGCAAGACAAATCTGAGGGTAATGCTGCTTAATGCTAGAAGTGTAAATCTCAAAATGCACTCACTCAAGGCACTCCTTAAAATTGAGAACATCGACATCTGTGCAGTGACAGAGACCTGGTTCAAGGCTCCACAGAGCACCCCTGCATTACCAGGCTATAATTTATACCACACATTTCGGCCACCTAACCTGGACCGAAGCACTAAAGGCAGAGGCATGTCCATATTCATTAAGGATATCCACACCTCCAGGCTAGTTGCTCAGCATAATCCATCTGAGATTATCCAACTGCAACTAACTCTGGGCAAGACAGCAATGCAAATTGTAGCTTGCTACAGATCCCCCACCATGCCCCAGGATTCCAACTCCTCATTTCTTGATACACTGGAAAATGTTAGGGTACAACCTAACACCCTAATAATGGGTGATTTCAACTACCCCACCATTAACTGGGAAAACTACTCATGTACCAATTCTTGTGCTCAACGTTTTCTGGAATTCATAAATTCCAATGCCTTGGATCAACTTATCCACACCCCCACCAGGGGCAGCAATATCCTATACCTGGTCATTAACAACATGGGCAACCAGTGTTCCACACCAGAGGTCAATTCCTCATTGGTCAGATCCGACCACAAGCATATCACCCTAGACATCCACAACCCACCCCCACCCCCATTAGGGAAACCACCGTAAAAAAATTCTCCAAAGCCAGTTACACACTTCTTAAGACAGAAGTGGCAAACTTCACGACACCCATGCTGACGGACAATAGAGATACAATTGCTGAATCCTATACAGTTGCACTTTATAAGCACATACATGAGTGCATGGATCGTGCAATCCCTAACAGAGCCAAGATGATATCCTCCAAAAAAAGGAAGCCAATCTGGTGGTTCTCTGCTATAAACAAATTCTACAACAGAAGAAAGAAAACCGTTACAAAAAAGAGTAAAATCCCATGAATGGAGGAACTACGTGGTCAGCCTCAGTAAGAAGCCGAGATCCCTCATAAAATTCTCCAAAGTTAGTTACGAAAACAAAATCGCCACTGTTTCTAAATACAACCACAAAGCATTATATAGCTATGTCAAGAATCTCAATGGCAACACTCAGATATGCTCTGAGTTACAGCACAATGACACTAAATATAGAGAACCAACTGATATTGCCAACATCCTGGCAGATAGGTTCAGTGCTAACTTTACCCCTTTCTCATCCCCAAAAGGGCCCATCTCTATACCAGAAGAATGCAAAGTACCTGTAGTAATGGCTGCACAGGTAAAAAACACACTTTCCAAAGCCAAGAACACAGCATCCGTGGGACCTGACAACATCCCAGGCTGCGTTCTACATGCACTACAGAACAAACTGGCACCCCACCTAAGTACCATGTTCGGTCATAGCCTCACCTCAGGCTTTGTGACCACTGAATGGCACACAACAATGGTTATCACACTCCTCAAAGGGGGAGTCACCACGGACCCAGTGAACTACCGCCCCATTAGCCTGACAAGCCTGGTCTGCAAGGCTATGGAGTGTATCATCATGGAACTTATAAACAATGACATTGGTAATCTCCAAACTCTGGAACCTACCCAGTTCGGGTTTGTAAAAGGCAGATCATGTCTCCTAAACCTGATAGACTTCTTTGAAGCACTCACCAAAGCCATAGATGAAGGTAAGGTGGTTCACACAGCCTATCTAGATCTTGCCAAGACTTTCAACACCATTCCCCACTCTGGAATTATAGACAAACTCACTAAACTAGGTATAAATCCCTATGTCACAAGATGGGTTGCCAAATGACTCACTGACAGAACCCACACTGTAAAAGTAGCAGACTCTAAATCCAACTTCAGACCAGTGACAAGTGGAGTACCACAGGGTTCAGTCCTAGGTCCTCTCCTATTTGGTATCTACTTCTCTGAAGTACAGGCTAACACAGAAGGTCTTTGGCTAACAAAGTTTGCAGATGACTGCAAACTAGGAGCCATAATCAAAACTCCTAACGATGTGGACATCCTACAAAAGGGCCTCACTGAGACAGATGCCTGGTGTTAAAGCCATGGCCTCAAGCTCAATGCCAAAAAGTGCATTGTCATACCTTTTAGTAAAAACTCTGTACCCATGAACTACCACATAGGTGGTAGTCTACTTAACACTGAAAGTGTGATAAGAGACCTTGGGACACAGGTGGATAGTAGTCTCTCCTTTGATAATCACATCACCACAGTGGTAAGAAAATCCTTCTATGTGGCATACCTCATCACAGAAGGTTTCTCATCCAGGAAAAAGAGGTCATTGTTCCCCTCTACTCATCACTGATTAGACCCATTATAGAGTACAAAGCCCCTTTTGGTATGTACCTCACAAGACATCTACAACAACTGGAAAGGCCACAGAAATGCCTCACAAAGAAGATTACTGGCCTCAAACAGATGCTCTATGCAGACCATCTCAAAACACTCCAGCTTTACTCTGTCGCATATTGCCTACTCAGAGGCAATCTCTGCCTAACATACAAAGCTATGTCAAACCCAGAGATGTTGGACATGCTCCACGTAAAAAAATCCCAATCCCTCAGAGCTACACACTCTAGGGACCTAAACCTTGCCACCACAATAAACAGAACATGCTGGAGGGATAGATTCCTGTTCCAGAGACTTCCCATACTCTGTAAGAAACTACCTATCTATATCAAACAAAACTCCTCATTAGCACTCTTCAAGAAAAATCTTGATGATTGGATGGGAGATAGGAAATTCACCCAGGGGATCACTTCTGTAGCTCTGCTTGACAGGGGCACAGGAAAATAATTTTCTTGGGTGGCAAAAGTCAGGGTACCATTTGGCTAGGCTTATATAGGCCCTAGGGCCAATAGCCTAGTACCTACCTATGAACCTATGAACCAATAATGCATTATGCCTGAAAAGGTACACACACTCTAAAGTGTACCCATTATAATTGCAAGCTGACAGCACCTTACACAGCATTACATAACTAAACTGTACTTAATTCACCCTGTGCATCAGAACCATATTAACATGTCCTTGCATCAGTGGTATGGATGACAGGGATGTGGTACAGGTATCATCATATGCACAGGGTGTTGTGTGGGTTTGTCAGAGGCCTAGGCTGGGCCATACATTTGACATCATGTGTGGGTGTTTGGAGGGGTGTTCTATGAATGGACTGTGCAGAGGTGGTGTATGTGAGTATCTGGAGGTGATGTGGCTGTGATGTTGATGTGTTTGTGCATGTATGCACAAAGTCATGCCATGTCACTGCCTTACACAGGGGTATGCTGGACAGCTGTGGACTGTAAATGGCAGGGTGTGCAGTTCACCATCTCTGGCCACGGTCATGGGAACTGGTCCTTCCAGGGGTCTCACTGGCACCACCAGGCCAAAGGCCACATGCTGTACTGCTTCCTGACAGTGACTGCTGTCTGCTGGGTCCATGTCCCTGATGGGACTGGCCAGGACTATGTGCCCTTTGCCTGCTCCATTGTGGTGAGGACAGCACTCCCCCTTCAGTAGTGCTAGTGGTACTGCCACTACAGGAGTGTGAAGGTGCATGGCTCCTTAGACTCTCAGCTGATGTTGGTGCTGACCTACATCTACATGACTGATGCCCGTCTCCCACCACACACTCTAGCACTGACATACTACAGTCAAGAATTGACAAGGCCTCACCCCACCATCTATTCATGACCTCAGTATTTTACCGTGTGGCCTCAACCAGGTCAGAACCAGGACTCTGAGTATTTGTCTGGTGTTGCATTCACTATGTGCTTGTTCATCAATGACAGCCCAAAACATGCACCTGTTGACACCTGCTGCAGCACTTGTGACAGCAGCTTGATGGCAACAGTCCTCCTTTGAGCACTCCTGTCCATCCACCTGTGTGGGACCTCACCTGCACTCTATGACTAGTGACTACACTCACACTTGCCATAGTCACCACACTAGCCTGTTCCATGCCACCACCTGCCAACTGTCCATTACCTGTGGCTGCTGGGGATGGGGTATATTTGGACATTGTGACTGTGTGTGGGGACATTGTGGATGACTGTGGGATGCCAACTGATGGCACAGATTCAGCCTCTGACAACCCAACCTGTGCCCCACTATAACCACCATCATTGTCAGAGTCTGCAGAGACATTGACATCAGATTCTGAGTGGAAAGGACCACAATCACCATGTCCATCTGTGAGGGGGAAACAACATATGTAAACTAATACCTTCACTATAAGGTTTGTTGGTACACACACATGCACACACACACACACACACACACACACACACACACACACACACACACACACACACACACACACACACACACACACAGGTGAGGTGGCAAAAAGAAATTACACACTCCTCACAATAGCCAACTGGTGACATTCACGACACAGTCAGACCACCATATACACACTCTGGACAGACCCTCATCATCATGCCCTTTCCATTTAACATTACTACTAATATACACCTCTGGGATACTTGAGTAGTGTTAGTAGGTGATGGGCCTTCACCTAGCACACACTGCAGCCATGTACACGTTATTGCTGTTCACCTGTATAGCACAGTGCCAACTCCTACAGAACATACCTCTCAACTGTACAGAGTTTTACTGAATGTCTAGATGTGTGGCTCATATTTTTGGCCTGTTCCTCATAAATCCTGTGTTTGTCTGACACATTACTGGGATGATCTGAGGATTGGTGTCACTAATTAATGACATGGTTTGAGTTTCACACTTCAAGACATGCAGTACATTAGTGTCACTAATTAATGACATGGTTTGAGTTTCACACTTCAAGACATGCAGTACATGTATGTTAAAACCAAACTGGTTACACTAACAACCTTCTAAGCTTACAGTGGATATAATAAGTGCACACACCCCTGTTAACATGCCAGGTTTTTCTGATATATAACATGAGACCACATAAATCATATCATGAAATTTCCGACGTTTAATGTGACTTATAACCTGTGCAATCCAATTGAAGAACAAACACATCAGTTAGGGGTAACATATAGAAGGTGAAATACATACAATAGGCTGGTTGCATGAGTGTGCACACCCTTAAACTAATACTTTGTTAAAGCACCTTTTGATGTAATAACAGCAGTCAGTCCTCTTGGGAAGGTGTCTATCAGCATGTCTCATCTTGACTTAACAATATTTGCACATTCCTCTTGCAGAAGCCCTCCAATACTATCAGAGAGTGAGGGCATCTAGTGTGCACAGCCCTCTTCAGGGCACACCACAGATTTTCTATTGGATGTAGGTGTGGACTGTGGCTGGGTGATTCCAAAACATTGATTGTCTTCTGGTGAATCCATTTTTTTATGTGGATGTTTGGTTTGGGTCATTGTCATGTGAAAAGGTATAATTCCTCTTCATCTACAGCTTTCTAGCAGACACATGAATATTTTGGGCCAAAAGGGACTGGTATTTGGAACTGTTCATAATCCCCTCCACCTTGGGTAAAGGCCCACTTCCAGCTTATGAACAGCACCCCCAAAGCAGGGCTCTGCCATCACCATGCTTCACCATGGGGATGGTGTTCTTTTGGTGATGCACAGTGTTGTTATTGTGCCAAACAAACCTTTTGGAATTGTGGCCAAAAAGTGCAATCTTGGTCTCATTACGCCATGACACATTTTCCCACATGCTTTTGGGAGACATGATGCATTTTTCTTGAGAATTACACCAGACCTGGATGTTGTTCTGTGTGAGAAAAGGCTTCCATCTTCCAACCCTACCCCATAGGCCAGACATGTAGAGAATATGGGAGATTGTTGTCACATGTAGTACAAAACCAGTACTTACCAGAGATTCCTGCAACTCCTTTAGTGTTGCTGTAGGTCTCCTGGCAGCCTCCCTGACCAGTTCGGGTACTGTCTCTTCAACACATTTGGAGGGATGTCCACTTCTTTGAAATGTCACTGTTGCTCCATATTTTCGCCACCTTTTGATGATTGTCTGCACTGTGTTCCATGGTATATGCAATGCTGTGGAAATGTTTTTGTACCCTTCTCTGGGCTGATAACTTTCAAAAATGAGATCCCTTTGCTGCTTCTTAAGCTCTATGTGAACCATGGCTGCTGCTGTAGCAGGCAACTGAGTAAATGTCAGGAACATCCTGTTAGGACAGCTGACTGTTATTTGCTGTTAATCAAAGAATCTCTGTAATTGATGGCAGGTGTGTACCCAAGAAGACATAATGCTGTAATTATATTGAAATTTGCTTCAACACAGTATTAGTTTCAGCCTGTGCACACTTATGCATCTAGCTTCTTGTATATTTTTCATTTGACATAATTATTCCCCTCACATATTTGTTTGTTTTACAATTGAATTGTACAGGTTCTAGGTCACATGAAAGGTTGGAAGAGTTCAGAAATGTTTTATTGTGCACTCATTTTTGTATATTACAAATACCTGGCATTTTAACAATTGTGTGTACACCATTTATATGCACTGTGCAACACTAATTTATAAAATATATCTCTAGTATTGGGGCTTTGCCCTCCATTTTGTCAGCCTTTGTCCAGATTTCTTGCAATGACAGGTTGTGAGGTATGCTACAGATATGTTACCTCTCCTGCAAATAGGCCCATGTGATGACCACTGTGATGGAATGCAGTTAACCCCACCATGAGTGAACATGCAGATATCGCAATATGGCTGAGAGTAACAGGTGTGTGCATGGTAAAATGCATGACCTTAACACACCTGGAGTACCAGTGAGCCACAACAAGACAATCCCATAATCACTGGCTTCAAGATGATGTCCCACATCTAGACCAGTGGTACCTATGTAGTTGTGGGGTAGAGGTATTGTCAGCAGACTCACATTTGGCATTGGTACAACATGAATACTACTTATCTGCATATATACAGTACAAGCTCTGATAGTACACAATTTGCTGCCCATCACCATAGATGTGCACTTGTGTGCATTACTAAACCCCACCCACAAATGCAGTTTGACCTCACATATGCATCTAGATAGTCTACAGAAGCCAGTATGACTGCTACCTGATTCAATTGATGTGAACTGTGGCCTTACCTGGACACTCCTCACCTGTTTCCTGGGTGCCACCCACCTCCACAATTTGTATTTCTTGTGTTCGCTGTTATGTGGGGGCTACTCCAAGGTTGGCAAGAAGCTTCTCTGTTGCCGTAAGTGGGGCCTGTGTGGCAGGACCCCCACCTGTAGCATTATGGTCCCTGGCAACAGTAGCAGCCTTTTACCAGGAACAACGTATCAGGTCAGTCGCACAATGCCTGACCTGATCGTATATGTGGCCATGGTAGCTGGTGTTGTTCACTCTGTAGACAAGGTCATCCCAGAGGGCAGTCTGATCCTGCAGATCTTGTTGGCCATGGCCAAGCATTACCCCATGGTGCTGGATGATAAGGTTAATAATAGCCTCATTTTCAGCTGCAGAGTACTGGGGCTGATGGACATGTGGCATGTCACCTGGAAGACATAAACAAGGAAACACATTACAGGTTTGCATATGTTGGTCAAAGTTCTTTACAGAATCTAAACATCAATATTGTTTATCATTAGCCAAAACATACAACCACATCATACCCATATCATCTATCAGCACAGTATGAGCTTGCATTGCACTCCTGGTCCTGATGTGTCATGCTTCCTACAATGAGAGCCAGTAAATTGCATAATCCAAAAGTCATCTTTCACCTTTGTGCAGAGGGATGACATTGGCCATCTTCCTTGCAGATGGGATATCAATGGTGCTCAGGCTTTGCTTGAGTAGAGTGTGTAATGGAGCTGGGAGCATATGCCCGAGTTCATGTAGGATGCAGACAGGGATGTTATCAGGTTCCATAGAGACTTATTTTGTTGCCTTTGAGTAGGTATTATGTACCTGCTTCCTGATGATGAGGAGAGAGGTGCAGGTGCTGTGCATATCCACCTAATACTGATGGTGGGATGGGGGGTGATGTTTTCCCTAAACCTGTCTGCAGCAGGATGGCTATAGCTATGCTGTGTGTGCTTGTGGTGTGATTGACCACCAGTACAGGGTGGTTGGGATGTTGTCTCTGAGATGGAAGACATATGTGAAGACAGCTTTGTGATGGACCTTGATGGATGTGTTCAATTTGTACTCACAGTTAGCCTTACAGTGACACACCTGTCACCTTATATGCTTGTTGAAAGGATGACCTGCTTTCAACTTGGTGCTTGCTCCTTATTGTCCTTATACAGCCAATATAGTAACTGATTATGTGGTTTGTGTATTGCTGCTGTCCACCAAAGGGGATTACTCTACCTTGGTGGAGGCCGGTTTTACAAGTCAGGTACTGCTGAGTCCATACAGCTATGTAGGTGCTTATATAGCTGTTTGTAGTAGGCATAGACACAAGGTCATGACACAGTTGGACAGCTCTACAATTTCAACTGGATAATCATGCTTATTCTAGTACCCATGTCTGTGTCAGGGCAATGCAATAACCAGTAGCTGTAGAAATCTATATCTGCTGAATGCACTGAAACTAAGATTACACACGTGTACAACGTGTGCAGCTTATTTACCTGACATTTTGCATCTCATGTCTGTTGTTTTGAGGCTTCCAGCTACACCTACTCGTCCATACATGTGCACAGGTAATACCTGATATACATTTATGTTCTATGTCAGTATGTCACACTGTATTTACACTCTTCCTGCTCAGTCATACATCTCAACCTGTTAGAGCAGGACATCTGGAGGATGGCAAATACAAATGGGGGGCAATGGGCTAAAGTTATTGACACCTTGCTAATATTGCTGTAACACACATAAGTCAAGTTGATAGCACAATAGGCTTTGCATTCACAGAAATATCCTGGAGGATGTCTGACACATATGTATGCTATTATGTTCTAATGTCAGTTTTTACAGATTTGCCAATGATTTGTGGGAGATACAACTCTTATGAGTAAATGACTACAAATGTGAGACGCAGATATGGTCAGTATGCATAACACTGGACAGTTGAATGGTATGACCTCAGTATATTACATGCAGTTCAACACACATGTCTGCGACAGTAGTTTACTATGCACATATCCTGTATAGGTCTCTCAGATTTATGAGGCAGACATGTTTATCACAGCTGTGTTGTTATTCCTATAGTCAATGGCATGGCAACACACTCATGTAGCTGAGTACTTCATGTGGGCATTGCTCCTTTTCCTTGCCTGTGAGGAGGACTTCATGGAGGTGTGTGAACAACAGCATCACAGAGGGTAGCTGGAAATACTTCTTTCAACTAAAACTGTGGTGACAGCCCAACAAAATTGGGGAAGAAGTTCCAGACTTAGGGAAAGAATGCAAGTATTGCTGTTATGTGGCTGGATTAATGCGAACTTAACAGGGTTTGTGTGGACATGGATTTTATGCATGCTTTTATGTCTGACAGTTTTATGTGGTTGACATAACTCTCAACTGTAGGGCTATCCACAGAATGGCCAGAGGTTTGACCCTTATGTTTGGTGTATTCCTCAGACAGTTTTTGTCCTTGGCAAATCAGTAGCATACTCTGGGGATTGCAGTCAGTAAATGCTGACATCCATATGTGTTTCTGACACCATATCCCTCAGAAAAGATATGTTATAACAAAGCTTGTTACACCAGGAACTTTCTCAGTTTATAACAGCAATATTTCAATTATGCACCTGTTTTTGGGCCTCTACCCCACAATTATGTCAGGCTTTGTCCAGATGTCATGCAGTAAGAGATTTATAGTTATGGTATATCATTATTTAGTGCCTTCATTCCTGATATAATCCCAGTGGTGTATCAGAATGCCAGCCATGTTATGAGGAATAGACCATATATATGAGGACAAAGGCTGGACATTCAGTGGGACTCTGCACAGTTGAGAGTTCTGTGTATTTCTGGCAATTATTGATAGACTGTCAGGATTGTGTAGCAGTGTAGTGTGTACATTTTAGTTGGCCTGTGTAGGGAGGGTGGTAGATGTAAGTGTCATGGCTGCTTTTCTGATTGTGCATGCTGCTCCAGTTTCTGGTGGTGTATCTTCTGTATATGTTTGTAGAGGCAGACTGAGACATTTCACATACCATGGTCAGAATTCATACTACACTGTGAATTGAGGCAGTATATATAGGGGTAGTGTGCGAGTGAGTGGCAAACAATGATGTTTTTGTTCACACAGTCTACTATTCACTTGGCTTACCAGTATGTCACTGTGACTGTGGTGAAATTGGCTGTGGGTATGCACTTTCACACTGGTGTCTGTTTATCAGCACTGTTACATCCCTATAGTGCCTGATATATTTGCAAATACATGTGTAATTCCCCATAGCGGATTTGGGGTAGTGTTGTGTCAGTCTGACTGTAGTTTGGATGGTGCTTGGTGACATACTTAGGAGCTCAGTGTAGTTTCCCTAATGTCATGTTATGTCCAGATATTTGTAGGATATTCAGTTGTCTGGTCCCCAAAAGTGTTGTGTATTTCTGACAAATCAGTGGGATGATGTGAGGATTTAAGTCACTAACTAATGAAAAGCAATTGAGTGTTGTACTTGTGCTATTTCAATCAATATATGTGTTAGAACAGATGGTGTTACTGCAGCAACTGTGTCAGTTTATCTACTCCAGTATTTGAGATATGTCCTTATTTTCATGTCTTTCTCCCCCCACTTTGTCAGGCTTGGGCCAGATTCATTGGGCTAAGGGGTTCTGAGCATACTTCTCAACTGGACAAATTGTTGCAGAATGTTCAGGTTTATTGCTCATATTTTTGGTCTTTTCCACAGATTATTTTTATTTCTCTGGTAAATCACTGTGATGATCTGAGGATTTCTGTCAGTAAATGATGACATCAGTTTCAGACATCATATCCTTCAGAACATGTATGCTGAAACAAACCCTGTTACTCTAGCAACTTTCTACATTTATAAGAGCAATATTTAAAATAGGCCCCTAGTTCTGGCCCATTGTCCACCATTTCGACAGCCTTTGCCCAGATTTCTTACACTAAGAGGTCAAAAAGGTATATATTCCTCTCCATACACACACACACACACACACACACACACACACACACACACACACACACACACACACACATATATATATATATATATATATATATATATATATATACAAAACCTGACTGATTCTACATAATTTTTTCCCTACTGTTGAATGACTGTACTGCATGACATGTTTGAAAAAGCATCAGAAATCCCAAATCACACAGCTGTCCATTTGTAATATAGCAACAGCTGTGCATTTGTATGCGATTTGGAGATGAATTTTGACACTCAAATACCAGAGAGAGGGGTGAGGACAACAAAAATGTGTTGTCATGCCAATTGGACCGGATTGCATGTGTCCAGTGGACACCTGTGAAAAATGGACAGCTATGTATGCAGCAATGATGGTTTTGGGGACAGATGCCCATTTTCCTTTGTTAAGATGAGAGTGGGATGTTGGGGAAGGATTGTAGGTACATCTGGGAGGTATGTTGGGTAGGGAAACAGACAAGATAGACTGGGCAGCAGACAGGGGTGGTGTATGACACTTGGGAGGTAAACATCTTGGACGGGGAGGGTGTTGGGAATCAGAGGCCCATGAGCCCCCATATGGATATGGTGGGACTGACATCCTCACCTGCAGGCAGTCACAACTGCACCTTCACAGCCCAAATGGTTTCTGTGTTGGGGGCTGGACAGGAGGGGCAGCCTGCTACTCAAGGTGCACCAGTTGGCCCTCCATCTTGTGCAGCTGGCCACCCAACTCAGAGCAAATGACACTGTGCACTATACCCCAAAACTGATGCTGGATGATGGGCTTATCTCTGCGACCACCCCCAGGTGGTGCAGGGCCTGCAGGAGATGAAGTTCCATGGTGGATCCCAGACATGCTGGGGCCTGGTGCTATGCCCAGATGGGGTGGGACAGGTGGATCCACTGTGATCGGCCTTTTCAACCGTGCTATGGTGTTGAGGTATTCCAAGATATATTGCTTAGTCATGAACAAACATTTCAATATTAGATTTAAAGGCATGCATATGTGTTCAATTGCCCAAAACAACAGATGTGAAACAGTTGCATAGGAAACAGAAAACATGCATAACTGGAACAACAGTAAGCATTTTAACAGCATGTCAGTAGCAATGACGACAACAGGCCACCAATAATGCTATGTGAACAAGGTATATTAACATGCAGCCAATTAATTATATGAACAATAATGTAGCACATGTCTCAACATTAGATTTGGTGACAACATACCCTTTGTATATGAATAATAACTGGTGATGAAGGTGAGGGGTGGGGGGAGAGAAGAAAATTCCATTAACAACTGCATAGGCCTCTAGTTTTACAACAGTACTGCTCAATACTATAGAGGTCTGCCCTCACTTTACAACTACCTATTGACTACCTATGACATACCCATATTTGTGAGATGGGCCATGTAGACAGCCTTCTGTACAATGGTGCCCACATGGTGGTTAACTATCAGGTTGCTACCAACCTCAGTGCACAAGCTACCTCAAACCTGATTGCATGCTCAGTACATTATTACTATCATACCTATTGTGGATGACATATGACACAGCAGGGGGAGTAATGGCTCTTCTGGCATTCTGTTTGCAGTAATGGTTCTTGTACTGGTCAGCAATCAGGTGGCTGCCTCTTGGGGGAAGGCCATATCAGTAAGGGGATGTAAGACAGTGGGCAGCTTGCAAACATCCATACACTTGGTCAGCTACAGACCACTGCTATTGTTCTGTACCTCAGATACATATATCTCAAACAGTAGAGGCCACCAGACCAGGTGGGTTCTACTACTTTGACTGAGTGGTTACTATCAGTGGGCCAGTTAGCTATCCATCTGGTAAACTACAGGTTGGTGCCTAGCTGTGTAGGCTTATGTATCCTGTCCCCCTGGGGAATAGTGTGAGAGGATAGGGCTAGGTGAAGGTAGGCAATGTTCATCATCTTCCCCTCGTCTGTGTGTTTGTTGACTACTGCAGAGAGGGCAAGCAGGTTTCACATGCCTGATCTACCTTTGACAATACCATGGTGTGTGAGTCCAGTTATTTTGATGTTGCCAATGTCCCTGTTCATAATGTCCTTGATATTGCCTCCAACAGCCTTGCAGAGCAGGCTAGGTAGGCTGATGTGCATCATACTGGCTGTGTTGGTGGATTGCTCCACCTTTGTGTATAGCGATGACAGTGGCTGCCCTCTGTGCAGATGGGATGACACTGGTGCTCAGGCTGTAGTTGACTACAGTGAGGAATGGTTCTGTGAGCCCATGCCTGTGTTCATGTGGGATGCAGGAATGGATGTTATCATGACTATGGAGACCTCTGTGTGTTGCCTTTGAGAGGGCATTACAGACCTACTTCATTATGATGGGGGAGGGGGGGGGGTACTGCACATGCACATGTGTACCACTGGAGGGATAGGGGGTGGTGTTTACACTTCACTTGCCTGCAGATGGTTGCCTATATCTATAGCATATGTGCATGTGGTGTTACTGACCACCACTACAGAGAAGATTTGTATGTTACCTCTGGAATTGCATACACGTGTGGAAGGCCTATTGATTTGCCTTGGTGGAGGTGTCCAGTTTGCACTCAAAGACAGCCTTAAGGTACATCACATGTGCCCATATTTGCTTGTACAGACCAAGGTGACATTGCTTCCAATGAAGCACCTGCTCCTTCTTGGCCCATCCAGCACTTGTTTCTACCTATTATGGTATTTGTGTATTGCTGCTGTCCACCACAGGTGTTTACCCTATCTTGAGGGAGATGATGTTGCCCTTTCAGGTACTGCTATGTCCATACAGCTATGTAGGTGCCCACATAGTATTGTGTTGTGGGCCTGGACCTTGCTGCTAGTTCCAACAAATGGGACGTTGGCTGTACAGCTACTTCTACCTGCTCTGAGGGGATTTATAGTCATTTGTGTACAGTTCACTCTGTTTGACACTGTAAAGGGGGATGGGGGCAGGGGAGATGGTGATCTGAGCAGTGATGGCTATGTGGGAAGATATTACCAAGGGGGATGGCACTGTAGGAGTGCTACAGTGGCTACTCATGTTGGTTAGGACCAGGTACATGTGATTCCCACCTGCCATAGGGTTGCTGAAGAATCTATGTGCATTCATGTTCAGGTGGCATAGGTCAGGCACACTATGATTGGGAATTTGAAGTCACCCAGGAGCAAAGTAGATGATTGAATCCTGACAGATTCCAGCAGGTCCCCATAGATGTAGTGGGTGTCCATCATCATGTTTGGAGGCCTGTAGCTAGCTATGATTTGAGTTGGTATTTTGTAACTGTTAACTGCACTTGTGATGTCACCCATGCGGCATACTGTTTGGCCAGCCTGGAGTTGTGTATGTGTATGCCAATGTTCAACACTCCACCTCCTGTGCCTTTGCAGACCTCCATTTGGGGTCTACACTTATGATAGGATGAGAGACCTGGCAAGGTTGGTGTGCTCTCCGCAGCTTGACAGCAGGTGTCAGTGACTGCACAAATGTCAGCACCTTACAGGACAAGGTATGCTTGCATTGTCATGGGTGTTATGGTAAGACACCTAGCTCCTGTTAGAGCATGACATCTGCACAAAGGCACAAATCAGTGGTGGGCAAAGGCTAGTAAATAGTGTCACTTTATGAATCTAGCTGAAACACACTTATTTGCCAGTAAAGACGGTGTCACATTCATAGGTGTACTCTGCAGGATATGGCATCTGACAATGAAATTTATGCTAATTTGTTATGACTGCAGTTTTTAATGGGTTGCCAGTGATGTGCCGGACAATACACAACTGTCTGAAACATTGACTACAAATATGAGGTAGACATGTGGTCAGTCTGCAACACTCTGGATGGTTTGCAGGTATGGGCTCCATATATCACATACAGTTCAACACATACGTCTGCACCTGTCATGTAGTATGCACATACCCTATGTGCATCGAATACATTTGTAAGGTAAGCATATGTATCAGACTAGCATTCACAGGTGACATATGACTAATTACAACATTCCAGGAAGCTGGCCTACCAGTGTCCCACTCAGTATTGGACAACAGAGTCTCCATTAGTAGTCATACATGAGCTGACATTTGCTGGGGTGAGTCAGGGGCCAGAGAGGTACTCAATGTCAATGCAGGCAGGGCAAGCAGAAATGGCTATAGGTGCTGGACAGCAGCATGTAAATCTGTCAGGTCTTGTTGCAGCCTAGTGTTTAATGTCCCATTTGACATAATTGCATTCCCCTTTTGCATTCCATTACATGCTTACATGACTGACATACCTGTTATAGTGCTCAGAAGTTACCTCACAACAATGCAATTGGCTAGGTTTGTGTAGTCACAGTCTGTATTTGTGTAGATGGGTTGAGACCTGTATTGCATAGGCAGCAGTTTGTCTTTTGTAGGTACTGCTCATGAGCAGGTGATGGCTGTACGCCAATTGGTGTCTCCCACTTGTTACTTGCATCCAGAGCAGCTGTGTTGTCTTTCCATTTGCCAGTGCCATAGCAACACATTGCTATAATGACGGCTTTCATGTGGGCTTTGCCCCTTTCCCTTGCTTGTGTGGAGGACATTATGAAAGTGAGGGGGCTACAGCTACTCAGACAGTAGGTGGGAATACCTTTCAGGAGAGGACATGTGGAGACAGCCCAGCAACATGGGTAACAAAGCTCCAGAAATGGGTAACAGATTGTAAGTCAGTAGTGCTGTTATGCACATAGAGGGTTGATAGTTTAACAGGGTTCATCTGGACATGTATTTTCTGTGTGACTTGATGTCTGAGACTGATTTGTCTCTGACATATTTCTCAGCAGTCCTGATATCCACAGACTGCCCAGGACTTCACCTGTTATGTTTGGTCTGTTCCTCAGATGTCTGTTTTTGTGGAAGCAGTAGGATAATGTGAGGATTGTAGTCAGTAACTGTTGACACCCATTGGTGTTTCAGACATCATATCCTTCAGGGATGTTATGTTACAATAAAGCCTGTGACACTGTCAACTGTTTCAGTTTGCAACACCATTATGTGAGCTATGTCCAGCCCCCTGTCCCCCAAGTATGTCATGCTTTGTCCAGATGGATTGTAGTAACAGGATGAGAGGTATGTGATATCATTATTTATTGACTGCACTCAAGGTATCATCCCATTGACTTAGCAGACTCCTGGGAATGGTATGCAGCAGTGGCCATGAATATGGTCTCACACCCTGGACATTCTGAAAAAAATATGTACATATGAGTGTTATGTATGACTGGCCATTGTGAAGTGACTGCCACGATTGTGTAGCAGTGTTGTGTGTAGATGTTTGTTTGGCTGGGTAGGGAGAGTAGCAGATGTGAGTATCACAGATCCTTTTTCTATCTGACTATGCATGCTGCTATGGCAGCTGGTGGTCTATCAGGTGTGTATGTTTGTTGGGGCAGACTGAGAAAGGTCCTTTACCACCTTAGGATTCCCAGTACACTGTGAGTTGGGCTAGTATCTGTCAGTGTATTGTATGATTGCGAATCAGGATATGTTTGTTCAGTCATTCTACTCTACAGTTTATTTGGGATAGTGGTATGTTGCTGTTTCTGTGGTGCAAATGGTTGTGGGTGGACATTTATGCACCACTATCTGCTTTTCCCTACAGTTCCATCCCTGTAGTGCATGATATGTTTGGATATACATGGGTAATTGCCCAGAGCTGATTTGGGTTAATGTCATGTTGGTCTTGGTTCAGAAGACACTGGGTGACATGGTTGGAGGCTGTCACAGGTTTTTCCATTCTGTTACATGACTGCGGTCATACCTCTCCACTGCCAGATGTCTAGACACTGTCCTGATGTGTGGCTCACATGTTTTCTCTGTTGGCCACAACAGTTTTGTGTTTCTGAGAAATCACTGGGATGATGTGAGCATTGACATCAGTAAATAACGAAATTCATTTGTATTTCAGAATTGGAATCTATCTGGCATTGTATGTTAAAGCAAATAATGCCACTCAAGCAGACATCTGAATACATACACACACACACACACACACACACACACACACACACACACACATATATATATATATATATATATATTTAAATATATATTTAAATATATATATATATATATATATATATATATATATATATATATATATATGTATTGCCTACTTATAAGTTGTTTAATTTTATTACCTATTGTAGGATAGCCACTTAAGGACACATTTTATGGAGAGGTTGTCGTTGATTCCTGGTATAAGATGGGCTCTAGTTCGAATCTGCCACATGAGTTCATCAATCTCTAGTCTTATTTGCCACGGACCCCCTCTTATATCTGGGGTTCTTTGTTGCAATATAACAAAACTAAAAGCATGCCCACTATTGTGCAGGATGTGCTTAGCTAAGGCATTGTTTTCATCATGCCTACTAACAGCATACATGTGTTCATAAATCCTGGTTTTTATCCTGCGCTCCGTTTTACCAATGTAAAAAGCTTTACAGTGGTTACACAGAGCGACATAAACCACAGCTTTAGAATCACAATTAAAATGACTACTCACTTTGTATGCTTTATCGTTGATAATAAATTGTGTTCCAACTTTAAGGAACTTACATTGCGCACATGCACCACATTTGTACATGCCATGTGGCCGATTAGAGGTAGTTGTTTTCTTTGATCTCTGTAAAATGGCTTTTAAATTTTGTCCCCTCCTATAAGTTAATTTTGGTTTTTCACCCAATATATCGGAAAGTGTACTGTCATGTTTTATCACGTCCCAGTCCTAGTTATATTTAATTAGGGAATGCACTTGTCTTTGATTGGTGTCAAATACATGTTAACAATATAAAATGTTTTTTACTACGCATTCTGCTGTTTGTCTGATGAAGGCTGAACATTGGTTTAGCCGAAAGCGCTAACTTTATTTGGATTTATTAAACCATTTTACATTATAAAGCCGTCTCTGATAGTGTTCCTGCCTGCTGGTTCGTGGTCTTGTGCTATCATTACATACCTCTGATCCTGTATTTTATTTTTCTACAAACGTCATTTGAACATGTGACTTGTCCATATAGCATTACAGTGCTGGTGGTAGGTTTTTGATTGTTCACGGTCTTGTTTCTCAGCTCTCTGTTCTCAACCTATCTCCCTCTTCCATCTATTGGTTTTCCAGTTACCTCTCAAACAGACAACAGGCTGTCAAGTGGAAAAATTGTATCTCTTCTTACCTTCATTCTCCAACTGGTGTACCCCAAGGCTCTATCCTGGGTCCTCTACTATTTAACATTTTATCAATAACTTCCAGCAATGTATACCAAATGTCAAACTTGTCCAATGTGCAGATGACCCTACTATCATCTGCTTCACATCTCTCACTAAACTCATGCATGTAACTCAAAATGCCTTCACAAGCACTCAGACTTGGTTTATGAACAATCACCTAGCTCTCAGTCCATCTAAAACTAAAATCATGTTATTTATCCCATCAAGAAACACTAAAATTGATAAAAAATCCTTCTTGATATACAGCCAAAACAAGACCTCCATCAAAATAATCCCTCATACTAAGCTACACGGTGTCATAATTGCAAAGTAACATCAAGAAAACCCACCAGAAGCTTGTAATGCTGTATTGGCACAATCGGTTCCTTACCCCTTCAACTAAGCATACCCTTGCTGTCACATATCTCTGTCCCTCTCTCATGTATGGAGCCCCTGTCCTTACTAACCTACAATCCTCCCTAAAGGCAAAACTTGCATCTTGCCACAATAAAATCTCTAAGCTTGCTACTGACTCCAAGTCCTCCTCTCACCATTGCGGTTCCCTACACTCCTTAAATTAGCTTGAACTTCCTAACTATCTCTTTTATATTCAACTTTCTACTGTTCATAAACTCATCTTTAAGCCTTCTAACTGCCCCTCCCTCTCTTCTGTCATGACCATGCACCTTCCTAGAAAATCTCTCAGATCCAAAAATCAGAAAGTACTTCTAGTATACAAACCAACACATAGTCTAGGGCAACTTTTATTGCCATTCTCCCTAGTATGCAAATGGAACTCACTTCCACCACACATCCGTAGTACCCAGAACCACTCTAGTTTTAAGGCTTTGCTTCATTCCTACTTTTCATCTAATTGGGAATGCTCCTGTTCTCACCCTTCTTAACTTTTATCTATTTTACTCCTACTTTCTATTAAGCTTTCTTTCACAAAATTATACTTGCTATGTTTTTCTTAACACCTTCTTATAATTTATCTTACATTGTAGGCATCTGCATGCCTTGACCTGCAGAATGTTATTTATTCCATGTATTCTAGGATGTTTTGTTATGGCATATACCACAAAATGCTTTGTTGCTATTATTACTTTTTCAGTCTGTTTTGTTTACTTTAAATCATGTAATATTTTTTTTTATTAGCTTGTTTTATTCTATTCATTATTGTAATATTGTAAGTGGAGCTTCTCTCATCCGGCCTCCATTGAAAAAGGGCTCTTTTGGCCCAATGGACTTTCCCTGTCAACCATCTGCAAATAAAATAAATAAATAAAATAAATAATGACACTTATTTTAGTTTTAGACTTCATGTCCTTCAGATAATGCACACTAATACACATCTTGCTATTCTAGCAGCTTTCTAACTTTATAAGAGCAATATTTACAATTGGTCCCTATTTTGGGGCCTTTGCCCCTTGTTAGTTAATGCTTTGTGTACATTTCTTAAGCAAAGAGGTTGACAGTTACATGACTTCTGTGAAAATGGATCCCAGTTTGGTTGTGCAAAATGGGAAAAGTGCATTTGGAGAACAGAAAATGTTGAGCTATTTCATCAATGAAAGACTACAGCTCAAACCTGTAATGGAGGAATGAGCTATGCAGACCCAGGACTCTAGGACAGAGTAATGCATGACATAAAAATTGCAGGTGGCCATGGAGGGGTAATTAGTCCCTGCAAATTCAGTGGCAGATAAGAGGGGAAGGTAATGTCAGGGCACTCCACAGTTGTGCATGTATGTGATCAAATTTACCGTTCAGGTAAGCAAACTTTTTACATGCAACAGTGTCAATCCAGGTACATTTACAATGCCCCTTCTTGTAACATCTTAACATTTTTCCTCTAGTCAATATGACATTTTCCACAACACTGATGATTCCTAAGATAATTCCTATTTTTTTCAGCAATCAGTTTCAATTTGTCATTAAAGATATAATTTCATTGTTTTATTTTTAGCAGGTTTCAAAATGAAGCCAGTACTATTCAGATAATGAGAAAATGTGACTCTCTCTCTCTCTGTATACATATATATATATATATATATATAAAACTATATGTATCTTGGAGAACATAGTATCTATGCTTTCTGATAATCTGTTTCTCTTAATTCTCTTAACTATTACCATTCAGTCTTCCACAACAAATGTCACAGTATTTTTTCCAGAATATGAATTAAAAATAAAACACCCTTCATTTATCATTAACCCATGCTTCTCAAGCAAGGTTATTTTCCTTCCATACACTTTGTTTTTCCATTATGGTTTCTTCTGTCTCTAGGGGTCCTTCAGCTTTGACCTAATGACTGTTTTCTGTTCTTTCACATTGCTTATACACTCTGATATCAGTTGCATTACGTTCCTTCATACATTCATTTTTTGACGTTATTCTTTTTCATTTCAGAAACTACATATGTTAGCAGTAGTAGTGACTCCATAAATCTCTGTCACCATGTTGATTCCTCTGTGAGGTCCGTGACAATACATAATTCTCTAAATAATGTTTTACCTGTTTTTAGTTGTTCAGACCCTTCCTGGGCCATAGGTGATATTCCCTTCTTCGAATGATGGCTATTTTTACTGCTGTAGAACATTGCTGTTTTCTTTCCCTGCATCTCCATCATTGTTTTATAAATATACTTGTTTTCATTGGTAACTTCCTTAACTGCATTTTCCAGCAGTGACATGGGTAATGCTGTTTGAAAAGTGCCATTACATTCTTTATTGTCCCTCTGTTTCATTCTCATAATTCTTTCTCTTAGGACACGGAGCCTTTGCAAACACATCAGGTGATATTTATTATTCTCAAATACATTTTTCATTTAGCCACACAGCACACAAAAATGGCAAACAGCAGAAAAGCAAAATATTTTTTTTTTTCAAATTTGCTGTTCAACTCATGTTATTACATACATACAAGCCTTCAGTCACACTGATGCTTCTTTCTTTTAGTTATTTTAATATCTTTAATTAAACATAACATTTAAAAAAATAATATAGGTACATACACAGTAACAGAAAGGAAAACAACCCATAACATTTCTTTTTTTTATTTTCAGGCAGTACACATATAGCTTTTCATTTCAACAATTTTCATTCACTCTAGCATTACATAAATTGCTGTTAAAGATTTCTACAATTTTCCTTGAGCCTTACCTTTTGACTGATGTACAGCCAGGTTTCCAGAACCCCTTTGTATTAATTTGTGCAGTCATAACCCCATGCACCATTCCTGTTTGGTAAGTATTTTATTATAGCACATTCATTTTACATTCACATACAAGATCAACAGTATTATGAATTCCATACAAACATGTTATACTACAAGTCAGGGAATTTTTAACTCAAGGGCTTTCATTCTCCCTTCCCTTGATAATCATCTCATAACCTTTTTGGAAATGGTGTCTGTATTATGTAAGTACATTATGTTTGATGAATGGAAACTGCAGTTCAAAGATAAGCCTTCAAATTGCATTCTCTGACCATTTCTTGCATGGGCAGGCAATCTCTGCTTTGATTATGGTACATAAATGTACAAAATGGAGTGACCAGTGTTGACCAAAACCACTAGTACAAAACACAGATTGTCAGCAGTCAGGAAATCTCGAAAAGGTTTTCTTGTGTAGTTGAATTCAAATAGCAGCAGCCAAAGAATTCAGCAATAAAATCCACTTTAATAGTAAAATTGGAAAACCACCGGATTGAGCGCTTTCATCCCCTGACCGGGGATTTTATCAGAATCAACACTCATTTCATTTGAACTGGCTCATATGAAATAACCTAACATGTCCATCCATTCAGTAAATAAATGTGAGTAAAGAGACTTGCCACAGAGCAAGTTGGAAGAACAGCCAACCTGAATTGCTGAATTCTTTGGTTGCTGCTATTTGTGTTCGACTACACAAGCAAACCTTTTCAAGATTTCCTGACTGCTGACAGTGTATATTTTGTACTACTGATTATGGTACATGCTTTGATAGTTATAACAATGCTTATATTTTAGATATGCTGTCATTTCTCTTCTAACCATCTTGTAATTTCTATTAGTTAGATTAGGAAGATAAAATAAGTGACTTCACTTACATCAGCACAAACAAAAAACACAAAAGCAAGTGTTTTTGGTTTCTTTACTGGAACTAACCACAACAACTTCAAAACTGAAAAAAAATATCATCTGAAGGTAAATAATACAAAGCATAAAATGTAAGCACAAAACAATCCCATATTTGTCTCACAGTAACATGCATGTACACCTAGATACACACATTATGCAAACAGACACATCCATATATGTGCACAATCACATTCCCGCAGACATACACATGCACACCCACAAACACACACCCACACTCATACAGTCATGTGCACGCGCACACACACACACACACACACACACACACACACACACACACACACACACACACACACACACACACACACACACACAAGAACACCATATGTGCTCGAGTCCCAAGCACTCTGAAACCATTGTCTTGAGGCCAGGGAGTCAAGCAACTTGTAGCTCATGTAGGCTGCTGCGCACTCTCAATCTCTGCATGTGAGTTTGGGCAGGTCAGGTAGGTGCTGGGAGGGAATGGAAGGGAGATTTTAAGTTAGGGAGTGAGAGTGGGTTTAGGGTTAGGGAGTGGAAGGGAGTGTTAGGGTTAGGGAGCAGAAAGTGAATTTTAGATATAGAGAGTGGTATGAAAGTTTTTGGATTAAGGAACAAATGGGTAATTTAGGTTTAAGTAGGTGGTATAGAGGTTTACAGTAAGGGTTTGAGGACTCTAGCCAGGAACTGTGTGGGAGTTTTAGGGTTAGAGTTTAGGTTCTGGTAGGGCTATACAGTTTTATATGGTTGGGTGTTGGGAGGGCTATACTGAAATGGGAGATTGAACTTGTGGGAATTCAAGCAGTTGCTTTTACATGCAAGTGGCAGCAAGTAGGTTTGTCACAAATTACTAGTATGTAAGCATCTGTACTAGACTTAGTAAGCATCTGTACTAGACCCACCCCACACATAAATGAACTACAGACACCACAGAATAGAAGATCATTGCTCATATTACAGTCCTCTATCATAATACCTACCATACTGGCTGTATCCACAACACTATCATATTATCCACGTTACTTTCATTATAAATTACTTCTGTCTTCTGTGCACCTACCTCATATGGCAACAAAGCATCACATCCCTCACAGGCCATTCTGCAGCAAGTATTAGCACTGTTCCAGCATATCCAAGTGGTCACTTTATTTATGTTGTTAACCCTGAAACGGCCATACAATGCATCAACTTATATACTACCCATCCTCTGGCATGGCAAAGCCAATTCTGAGAACTATACAATGCATATTACAGCTCAGCTCAAATAAGCCACACTAACTTGTTTGACTGACACTCATACTACATCTAGAATGATTCATTGTTGGCAGAGGAATTGAATGTGAGGCTTTTGTAACATATCCACTAAGTCTAAACCCTATGACCTACAAACAAGATTTTTCATCAAGTAATAAATGTAAGATAAGTAGCAACATCTGCTGTTATATGCCTTCATCTTTCAGCTATGTCATTCTTCTATATAAGGACAAAGTGTGGCCACAGAGAACTCCATAGCCATATTAAAACAATCATCAAAAACTTAAATTTTATAAGATGTTATTGCACCTCTATGTAATATCAGAAACAAAAACACGAGATTTATAAACTTATAACCCTCCCTATAATGGAAAATAATTATTTTGATTGTTGTCATAAATTATCCCTCCACTGATTGAAATAACTATGTCTCAGTCAATTTAAAAAACATGAAGGAAATCAGGAAGCCAGGAGCAGGCCCACCACTGTTTTACTGAATCAAATAACCATAAGCACCTTTGTCAAGTTCATTACAAGACTTCATCATATAAAAAATGAACTGAAAAGCCAAGTTTAAAAGTCCTTCCGATATCACATGATCAACCCCCAAGTTGATTAACTAATTAACTGATTAAAATCAACAGTGAATGTGCAAAAGAAAACAGGAAAGGAATCACATTATACAACATCTTAAAACACATAGATTTAAAACTTTAAAACCATGAATATGTATATATATCATTATGTGAAGAACCATAATAACCAAATCTATCTAAGTTGTGCCTTCATTTTAATACACAACCAATGGATGCTAGTTAATTAGTTAATCAACTTGGGGGTGGATCATGTGATATGGGAAGGACTTTTAAACTTGGCTTTTCAGTTAATTTTTTATCTGATGAAGTCTTGTAATGAACTTGACGAAAGCGCTTATGGTTGATTCAATAAAACAGTGGTTGACCTGCTCCTAGCTTTCTGCTTTCCTTAGTGTTTTTTACCTTGACTGAGACATAGTTATTGTCTTGATTTTACCTTGTTTGTGGAATTGTGCTGATGTCTCGGTCAATAACTGGGCATAAAAACTACTAGGAAAACTGTAAGAATGGCAAAAATGCCAATAAAGGGGATGGTTGCATATTAGATATCATCCTGATAAACATCATAGCTATCTCTGTTTAGATAAATGTTGTCCCACCCCATTTTTTGGTCTAACAACAACACAGTGATGTTCCGAATACTGTTTTTAACTTCATGAAAAGAAAATAACATCATTGGAGAAGCATTGGTAAATGATAAATGATGTCTGTATATTAAGTCCCCTAACAACTTATTGGTAAATCACAAATTTCCCTCTAAAACATGTTAAACAACTGCACTGATAAACTAATTCCTTTGAGGCATAAATGTAGTGGAAATTCTTTATTTTGTGAGGCAAAACATCCTACTATACCATCTATTTTTGGGCTACCCAAAATACACAAAAACTTGAGGGATCCCCCAATGAGACCAATAGTAAATGCATCTAGTTCCAAGACACATCATTTAGCTAAGTATATTGACCTGAAATTGAAAAATGTTCTGGATGGTTTTACCCATATCTGTAAGGATTCTTGGGGCTTTTTAGAGAAGTTGAGCAAAGTGAAGTATGGGGATGATTTAATTTTTTGTACAGCTGATGTCATTAACTTATTTTATATGACCCCCCCCCCCATGAAACCAATTTGGATTGGTTTCATGATTTTCTTGTTGAGTTGGACATTTTTACTAACAATGAAATCAACATCTTAGATACTCTTATGGAGTTAGTGTTAAAAAATAATTTTGTCTATATTGGGGGACTTTTTTTTTTTTACAAAAGACAGGTGCTGCTATGGGGGCAGCATTTGCACCCCCCCCCCATATTTGCTAATATTTTGATGTTACAATGGGAAAAGGAGTATGTTTTAGGGCAGTTTGAGTTGTCACCACCTTGGGAATTATACATCCACTTTTTGGATGATGTATTCATCATGTGGAAACATCTGAAGGGGAGTTACAGTTATTTATTGATTATTTGAATCAGACCAGCTCTTTTTTTAGTTTTACCTCCAAATGGAATTATACTGGCATTTCTTATTTAGATGCGCATTTGATGAAATATACTTGTAACAATAAAATGATAAGGAATACTTATAGAAAATCTACCTATTCTAACAGTCTCTTGCAATATGACAGTTGCCATCTGGCTTACCAAAAAAATGGGATTGTCAATCGACAATTTGTGTGTTTAACTAGAATGGTCTCTGAAGATGATACTTTTCACACAGAGGCCAGGACCTTAATGAGTATGTTTACCTCAAGAGGTTACCCCCCAATGTTGGTTCAAGATATGTATGTGGAAATTTGTCAGAAAAGGGCTTGTGGTTATTATGTGCCCTTGCTCAGGGCTAATATGGATGATGGATTTGTTTTGGGGAAGTTAGAAAGAGCTAATAATTAGGACTATTCTCTGTCCTTTATTACCGCCTATACCCCTGACTGTCCTTATATCTTCGGGAATCTTAAGGAAGAATTGGTATATTTTTCCAGCTACAATGAATTTAATGACATATTGGGTAATGGCCCTAAATTCATTTTCAGGAAAGGAAAGTGCCTTAAAGAAATTTTACAGGGTATTGTTCAAGAAGATTTATTAGGAACATCCAGAAAAAATGACACGTACAAACGTGGCTTCTGCAATCAATGAAAATATGTTATTATGCAAATAGGATTAATGTTAATGGGATATATGTTAACACTAAGTTTTTTGTAACTGCAATACAGCAGGCATTGTTTATTTGGCCCATTGCATGCAGTGTAACTGTTTCTATGTGGATAAGACCCAGAGAAAATTTAAGGAATGTATTTATGAGCATATTTTCGACATCAAGAATGGTAACAATAGCAATGCACTTGCAGAACATGTATCCAGCAACCCTGGTCATCACTTTGGATTTAAGGGGTTAGACAATGTAGTTTAAAGTGTGAGGAGTGGCTCATGGAATGATCTTATTGAGTAAAAGGAGCTTAGATGGCAAATTAGGTTGAATGCTTGAGTTTACCCTGGTCTTAATGACAATTTATCTATTTCAAGTGTCTTGAAACTTTGTTCCTATGTTTTGTAACAATAACAATAACTAAAAAAATGTTTTTATTGCATTATCTATATGGGTTATTTATTTATATTTATTTTTATATTCCTATTTTAAATTTTCTTTAACAAGAGTTTGGAAATTTTGTTGTTTAATATGTGTGACTGAAACTCAATTTGATTGTTTTAATTATTGGTTGTTTTGCTCGTGTGATGATTTTTAGGAAGGGTATTTATAGAGGAATTATTTTTTATAATGTTGTTTCTGAGGAAGTCTATGTTACATGCTGACAAAAGTGCTTAAACTTTTAATACATTTAGTTTATGCTGCACTGGTGTTTCTTGTGTTCCAGCCCAGATTGTATTACTAGACTGATAAATGTATAACCCTCCTTATAATGGAAAAAAATATATTTTTCTTGGTGTCCTAAATTATAGACTGGAAGAACTATATCTCAATCAACAACTGGGCACACAAACTACTCATAAAACTAGTTGAAAAAATGGCTACTTCACTTAGGACTATACCCAACAATGAATCCTTCAAAACTCAACTTTTTCTTCACCTATCCTCCAAATGGAAATGCTCCTGCTTTCACCCCACTTAAAATCCATAGGGACTCCTAACTAAGCACTCCTACTCCTACTCCACTACACTCTCATACTTATTCTAATTTCTCAAAATAACTACAACTATCAGACTTTAAATGACTGTAAGCATATAAATATTGATTAAAAAAAAAAAAATCTGCCATCAAGTTCTCTGCAACTCTCAGATGTATTAACCCTACTTGCTTTTACAAACTATATTGTATGCATTTTTACTTTGTAAACTTTATTTGCATTTTGTAACCTATATTGTATTATACTGTTCTTGGAACTTTTATTCTGTAACCTATATTGTATTATACTGTTCTTGGAGCTTTTCTCCCTGTGCCTCCACTGAAAATGGGCACTTCTTGGCCCAGTGGACTTCCCCGGTAATCAAACTGAAATAAATAAATATCAATAAGAATGCCGATAAAGGGGATGGTTGCATACCAGATATCATTCTAATAAACATCATCACTATCTCCATTTAGATAAATGTTGTCCCACCCCATTTTTGGTCTAACAACAATGCAGTGGTGTTGCTAATATACACCAGAACCTAATAAAAAAGTATGCTGTTTTTTACTTTATGGAAAGAAAATAACATTGTTGGAGAAGCATTGGTAAATGATAAATGATATCTGTATATTAAGTCCCCTAACAACTTATTAGCAGTCATACATTTCCCTCTAAAACATGTCAAACAACTGCACTGATAAACTAATTAATTTGAGGCATAAATGTAGTAGAAAATTCTGCAATAAACATAAATTCTGGAGATGCAAAATCAATACAGTTTTAAACTGAAAGGAAAGAGTTGCAAATCTTTCAAACATTTCCTATCCTAATGCAACAAAGTTAAGCTCAACTACATCACTACATCACTAGAACAATTAAAAGACATAAATTCCATCTGAGGTAAAACTAACCATCGAGATGGGTAACAGTCATAAAGCCTTGTACAATCACATCTAACACATAAAGTGGTAGAAATAAGAATGTAGTTCACTTGAATAAAACTTTATCACCATAACAAAGCAAGCAGATACAACTAAAACAAAAATTTATAGCAGATCTCAGGCCACACAGGGAAACTGCATTCAGTCTTCCTCCCTGCAAGAAGACCCAATTCAAATTGGATCTAAGTAGTCCACTCTACCCTCTATAAGATAAGAAACACTAGTTCTGTCAGACCAGTTTACATACCAGGAAGCTGCATGTGTTCAGTCATTATAGTTTATGGGTATTCTTTAAATACTCCATTAATAGAGCATTAAATATGGTAATGCCTGATATGTGTGAGCAGGCTATTGTGGTCCCAATCAATAAGGGAGACCATTCCATTGACTACAATAATTAGAAACCAGTCAGCAAGCATATTGTGCAAGCTAATGGAGAAATTCATAATGGAACTTAGACAGACATGGGAAGGAGTACATAGGAACATAACAATAATAGTAGGATAGTGAACACAAAGACCATAAAAATACCTAACCATATACACCTTTAATCAGATGAGATGACTAAATAGGGCTGCACAGCTAGTCTGACAAAGGCAAATCTTGCCTGCTTTATCATATACAGTTTTTGACAGAATGACCACTGCCCTCACTGAAGGTTTAATTAGCCACAAAACATACCTTGATATGACTAATACCCTATAATACAAGCATACATCAAGTCAGGGTTCTAAAGGTAAATTAGGCCATAATAAGTTTGGTTTACATTTGTGTACATGGTCATACACAAATAAGAATAAGAGGACTCCTATCCCTACCAAACCATGTTAGCAGAGCAGCTTAAGGGTCTGCCCTGATGGAGCTACTCCTTTTAGGCATCACTTTTCAGGTATCAAAATATGCAAAAGCATCAAAACAGATCATAACAAAGAAGAGTCTTCATTCTCTAACACTTTAAACCTCATTTGATAGAGGTCCATTGGAAATATTGAAAATGGCACCTCAAGGACATATATGTGTTCCAATTAAATGACTTCTGAATGCTCACTGATATTTTACTTTCTAAAAGTCTTTATTGAGGCATTTGAGACATAAGGCCAAACCTCAGTAACTCATTTCACCCTTTTTATGGGCTAATCAGAAGCAGCATAAGTGGATATTTTGGACAATTTCTGAAAAAAGCTCAGCTTTAAAAATATGTCCATAACATTAGGGTGACTACAAAATGTCCCACACAAAGAACAAAACAAGTAAAAAGCTCATACAGAAAAGCCACTTAAGCAAAACCATCAAAAAGATATTGCATATTTCTCAGGGATCTCCTTTAAGGGAGGAGGTTAATCAGATACATTTCTCTGGGATCTCCATTAAGGGAAGAGGTTAATCAGATAAGCAAAACATGAAAAGATATTGTATATTTCCCAAGAGACCCCTTTAAAGGAGGAGGGTCATTTTGATGTTTTTGCTTATATGACTGTTCTGTGTGACCTTTTTGTTTGTTATTTTTGGTAAAAAAAGCAGATGACAACAGACTTTAACACTGCTGATACCATCTCCTTTGAAAATGTATTTAGCATTTCACATAAGTGGTTCATTACAAATCACCTTCACTTCAGTGTGATAAAAATAAAGTTTCACAGCGTTTAGCCACCCTTGCACTACCACTACTATTTTTATTTATTTATTCATCATTTGTTAACTGGGCAAATCCGACTTGAAACAAAGCCAATTTTCAGCGGAGGCCCAGGGAGAAATGCTCCAGATGTATGTCTTTGTAACTTTAACATACTAGCTTTATGTATTATCAACAAGCAGAAACTAAAAGTTGAAAAGATTGTAAAAGATGTTGGAGCCATTATAGATAATGAGATTCAACTTGATATCCATTTTGCTGCTACCATCTATAAGGTATATTTATTTGTCCACCTGATCCACTATGAAGTTGAGAGCCTTCTCAGAAAGATATTTGTCCATCACTATGCAGCTCCTATAACTCCTGTTAAATTATATCATGGTCTGTTCTGTATTCTACTCATATGCTCTCTTGTTCATTCAGGGAAGGTACAAAGATTCTTCACAAAGAGTATTGAAGGGCTTCAAAGCTTATCTTGTAATCAAAACCTAAATCAAATTCCTCTCTTCTATATACCTTATCACCTTCTTGGAGAAGGCTGCAAAAAAGTATTAAAGTATTCCTTAAAGGATCTACTAAACCCTTTTCTTAGAATCATACTCCCCTCCCTGGTTGACCTGAACACAAATAGTCATTCAGCCTCACTAAATTCGAATTTCAATCCTACCTTGAAACATGTTGACTTTAAATGTCAAAGACCACCACACCTATGCAATAAACTCCCCCTTTCACTTAAATACTGACCATTAGGGCATACTATCGGAAAAAGAATGGATGGCTACATTTTCACTCATATTTTCCAACATGGGAATTGGGGCAACAAGCTGCTTGATGGGGAAATAGACCTTGAGCTTGTTCAACAAGCAATAGAACATGTGAATCTAAAGATAATTGAAAGTGTGAATTTATAGATCACAATATAATGCAGTTAATGCACACTCTATGTGTACTACTGTCAGTAAATGCAAATGGCTGATTTCAAATAAAGTAATTGCAGGAAATTTCCCATTTCCCTACAGTGTCATTTAAACCTTTTTATTTTTTTAACTTGAATTCTTTTTCACATTTATTTCTTTTTTAATTCCAACAGAATTTAAACTCCTGTCACTTACATTATGTGACAAGGAACTGTGCATCAGTCTTTCTGTTTCTAAAACGTAAAACAAACATGTCTACAATAACTATTTCAGGTGAAATTATCCTTAAATTATCTTATGTTATAGCAGAGCAGTACTGTCAGCTAGCATTCTGTTGCCACGACAAACAAGCCTTTTACCCCATAATAACAAACAACACAGGGGAAGAGCTACAACTAAGGCATCAGCAAGCATGTCGTCACCAGAGAAATGGGCTTTAGGAACAGAAAGGGGAATGTCTCATTTTTACAGGCCTGATTTTTATATTTTGTGATTGATATGGCTTATAGAGCATATTTTGCATTTGAAAATGCATCAGGAAGACCAACAGTGATTAAGATTTGTGTGTGCTGAATGTGTCTGACCTTGGGCATGTGATATTATTTTACTATATCCACTGAAGAATGGCAGGAGACTCCACGACAAAAGCAGAAGAGGCAAAACTTACTTAAAATTTATTAAAATGCATGCGCAGTGAGCGCTTTCAGGCAAACATGCCCTTCTTCAGACAAAGTAAAAAGGCTAAAAACACTTATGTAAACATCATGGCACCCAATCAAAAGCTAATATTTTACCCTCCTTTTTCTTAAGATAGTCTTTAAAGGTACAGCTGTATTTACACCAAGGCTTCTATCCTCACCTAGTCTTATAATCCATTTTGTTTCAAGACATTCAGTTTTATTGGATAAATCACCCCCCCCTCATATTATTATGTACAATCTGTAAAACCATAAACTTAAAAAAGTGATCAGCATATTTATCTACATGTTGTACTAACGCATTACGTACATCATGATGTCTGATATCAAACATATGTCCAAAAATTATTTCCTTTAACATACAGTTTGTCTTACCAACATAGTATGAAGTACAGAGTTGACACATGGCCAAATAAACAACATTCCTAGTTCTACAGTTGGCAGATCCCTTTAATGAATACTCCCATTGTGTCCTGGGATGTATAAATGAATTAGTAGAACTGATACGGACACATGCCCTACAAATATGACATGGGAAGGTTCCCAACCGCCCAGTTTTCATGATGTTGCTAAAAACCATTCTGGGCTCACGACAAACCATGTCTTTTAAATTCTTGTTCCTTCTAAAGGTGAACCGGGGTCATTCACCGACAATGTCTGCTATCCTTTGATCTGTATGCAGCACTCTCCAATTGCATCTTTTTACTTTGTTTGAAGAAGGGCATGTTTGCCTGAAAGCGCTCACTGTGCATGCATTTTAATACATTTTGTTTAAGTAAGTTTTGCCTCTTCTGCCTTTGTCGTGGAGTCTCCTGCCATTCTTCAGTGGATATACTTTCCCCCGGATTCATGAAGCTCAGCGCAAGGCCGGTGTAAGGCCTGCGCCAGCCGTGCGGCATATAAATGGTGTAGTAGCGCCATATGCATATTAATGAAGGTGCGCTGCCACCACATCCACGTGCATAGGACATGTGCGTGAGTGCATGGGGCGTTACTAAGCTGCGCCCGGAGGCGTGTCAATGTCAGCTGGTGATGAGCAACCTAATCTGCTGAATATTATAGCCTGCCTGCAATAGTAATCGCACCTATCAGTGTCCGTGGATAATGAAACGTATGCAAAGCATGCAAGACAGTTCCCGGTCACACAAAATGGAGAACCAAACAGAAATGCACGCAACACAATATGAGTTTCCGTCCATGGAACAAATGATATTTAAAATTGTGTGTCCGTAATGTACTGCACTGTCAGTAGTTATACCCAGTGGAAGTGAAGTGCATCATGTCAGCGTGCCGCCAATACACACGTCTAGCCCCATGGGCATGGTCACCAGCAATCCCACAGTGGTAGTGATAGTACACAGCTGGGCAGTTGTGGCTATATAACAACCGCAAAGAAATCTGACAGTTCAAATTGTATGCCAAACACACACAAACATATGTATATTAAAATGTGCTATACACATGAACAGGAACGTAGCTGTCACATACACATAGGATGCTATATGCGGAACCGGGATATCCAAAAGCAGAACCAGTGCATGCAAATGCAATACGCAACAACCCCTGTATAGCACATAACCCGCACCCATGTCCGAATGTCCACCAAATCCAGCTACCAGCCTTGCACAGCCGTACACCTACACATAGCGAGTATTCCCCATATGTAGTAGGAAGTATCGTCCTAGGCAGTGTCAGGATTGCAAATATGTATCCCACATTTGTAAACATCCCATCACAGTTACGTAAATCCAAATGCCCGCGCGTTCATGTTTCAGCAAAATGTGTGTACATCCCGCGTGGGATAAGTAACTTGTTGAAACCTCAGAGTTGTTTACATGCCACGGTGTCCAGTACTGTACACATCTGGACAAAACATGTATGTGTAGTCACGGTACTGTTCAGTTTCTACACAGACATGCAAAACATACTACGCAGGATGGAACAGCTGTCCACCATGCAGGTCACCCCACTAGGGTTGCCACCTGTTCAGATGGCCAAGGTGGGACATCCCTTATAGAAATGTGAGAATTTGCAGGATAAAACATACCCCCGGCCAGTGCAAAAGACAGAATTACACTTGTATGCCAAGATAAAAGCTTATTCCATAGCATTTGAATAGCTTATGCTATCCCAAATAATAGTTATGTGTACCAGATACAAAATACCTGTATCATGCAACTAGTAAAGAAAATAAGAAATATATTTTTGTCTTAAAATCACAGGCCATTTTCCATGTCTTAGGTTTCATCACAGGACACAACTGTCCAAAGTGGGACAACCCCTCGCAAAGAGGAACAAGTGGTAACCCTACTCCCCACTGAATATATATATATTCAACTCAATCACATACCAACACCACCTCTCAACCTATTACAGCAACAAAATCTGGACAAAGCCTAAAAGGATGGGTGGACAAATAGGGACAGATGTAATTACTGCTCTCACAAACTTCAAAAGTTCAGGGAATAATAGTATGTACATAAGCATGAAATGTTGTGAAGGATGTGGAGTAGTCCCCAGTATTACAGAGGTCTGTACATTTATACTGTAACAAACCGTCACATATGTTGACTGTACTACTGCATACCTGTAGTTAATTCATAGTTAAGTCATGTGCAAAATAATAATCCTCGTAAGAACGAATACAGGAAATAGTCAAATGTGAATGGGAGCACCACTCACCATGGATTATGTATTGCAACCACCCCCACCCATATTATGTATTGCCAACATTATAAGCTGCTGACAGGTGCCCAAACACCTGTGTCTGTAAACACAGATAAAATGTTTAAAATGGACAAACTCTGTCCATGTGCTTTGTCTGACATTTGAACACGGTCAGGGCAGTTCCGTTCACCAGGCGGACAAGCCTAAACCCAGATCACCACATGAACACCCTGATGATTAATGACCTGTATGTGTCAGGTCTATAAGCCTTGGGGTTCTGAATATCCCTGCAGTGATTAAATATGCAGCTTGGGTCCAGAGCAGTAGGGAATAGGGAATGTGTAACATGTAGTACCGCATTTTTCCCAGCAGGAGAATGGATGCCTGTGTCGTAAGTGAAGCGGTGAGGCATATGTTAATGTAGCTATGTACTATGGGTATGCATATAAATGAGTCAGAACACCAAACATATAGTGGTTACAGCATCCGGCCAATGTGAATGCAGTCCCGGTTCAACTACGACTACAGCACATATAATGTGAAAGAGTAATGAATGTGTCTGTGCTGTACAGACAGTTAAATATGTAAAGGTGAACATGTGTTTCGCATACGTCCGTTAACCGGATTACAGATAATATACTGGTACTGTCATAAGTAATAAAGCCCACATAAGCACAAAGAATTAGTAAACATATGTAACCCACAATAAGTATATGCATGCGCGCCTGCGCGTAACCCACAATAAGGAAATGCAAGTGCGCCTGTGCGTGTGTGATCCGCTCACAGCATAGTAAATGAATGCTGTTTCCCCCACGTTAGTTATACATGGCTCAAACCTGTTAACCCTGTAAAGTATGAAACCGGACAAAGGCATGCAAACTACTGGTACAAATAGGGACAAACCCCAGATATGTGCCAGAACAAACACAGAAAGTGGATAGAATAACGGGTGTGTCAGTAGCATGGATTCTCGGAAGGATATGCAGTCGTAACCTGAACTGCTTGCCAGTATTCCCCACCGTAAGTTTCAAATGAAATGCCACTACATTGCCAGATAGACACAGGTTTATGTAAAACACACCGAAGATAAAGAGGCAACCAGCTGTACACTCTGCGACAATCTGTTCAGTGGAAAGGTATGGTATGGATATAGATATATGTGTATACACATAATCCACAGACGTAAACCAAAACAAGTTATGAAATGAGGATTGTACATGTATATATGTATACACAACAGACTTATGTCCCGTAGATATGACATATGTACATAAATAGGCCACGTTATAGCTAATATGGGTAGACAAACAGACATGCACAAAAGGTGAATAAACAGCTGCATTCCAAACCATTGGCCAGAAAGTGACAGTCCAGCAAGTTCTACACTTTAAACATGCAGATAGGTGCCCATTGCAGGACCCCAAAAATTGACCCATACGTAGTGTCAACCGACATTGACGCAAAATAAGTGACCTCAGCAAATACGATATAGCTGTACATGCAACAGTAGCAGGTGCAAGGGTGATGACACATGTGTCGATAGAATGTATGACGTACGAACTGATATCCGGAGAGTGGGGAGTGCATATAAGTGTCTCCACTCTTCAGTACCGCACACATTAAACATGTGTAATGGGCACTGTAGAGGGTTGTCAGGTATGGGAATCATGGGTATGCAGAAATGGGCCTAGATGTTGTTTGGCAGAGATTTCATAGGCCCGCCCTGTGGGAGTGATGTGGGTATAGCACACGCCTATATTCTCAATAATGGGGCAAACCATCCACTGGATATTGCGTAAACCATTTTTGACAATATGTAGGGCCCTATATCAGTGTCATGTAGGCGATTATCATGGATGGACATGCGTACGACCAAGATGGTACCCATAACTGGCAGACTGTCAGAATAACACATCTGCACTAAGGCATAGTACATGAAATATAAATAGGGACTATATTAGATATACCCCAGACAAAGTCAGAACGTTGTGAGAATACTGGCATAGCCAGGAATATGTATGTTATGAGTGTTACTAATCATGTAATGGAAATGTCATTCACTATTATCTAACCGCACAGTTCGTAATGCCTTGCCAGCAATCTACCAGAAAGGCACATTACTATGACAAATGTAACAAGGGCAAAGGTCAAACGTCAGGGCATTTACCCATAATGTGTACAGGTTAGGGGTATGAAGGTAACCTGTCCAAAATACATGTACAGAACTAGTGATATTAGATGGACAGGTGAGAAGAAAGACATCAGGACAAATGAGAAAACATGTACAAGTCATACGCATGTACTCCGACAAATGTGAATGACAACGTATGCCTTGTGAATGTCAATGTGGAAGGTTAATAGACACAAAAGTAATGTGTCCCTCAGGGTGTCATGCAGTGACACCGTAACAATGCCCAGTCCCCCATACTCGTACGTGAGCTCTGCCACTGACGGAAAGCGCAAATACCGGCGCACACATGTGGTACATGATAGACCAATTAGTGTGGATAAGCAGCTGTTGGCCTGTGTGAAGAATACAACTGTCTGGGTGGGTGTGTCCTGCAATATAAATGTAATGGCATGTGGCCTGTGATGCCACCATACAGTGTGTGTATTGGTGTCAGAAAGTTGATATCTTGTATCAGACACATACTCCGCAACTGTACAGATTTACTCAGAATGTGCAGAGTTCTGCTTCATATGTTTGGTGTGTTCCACGTAACATCAGTAACATTCTGGCACATTCCTGATAACTGAAGTCATGAAATAATGACAAACATGTGATTAAGACACCACATCCAACAGAAAAGCCATACTAATGCAAAATCTATTATTGTGTCAACTATCTATGTTTGTAAGAGCAACATGTCAATACTGCCCCTATGTGCCCCACTATCAGATAAGGCCTTCTCCAGAAATTTGCTCTAGGAGGTGGAGTGGTATGATCAGAAACAGATACATGTGTGAGGAAACAGCAATATCGACTGCAAGATAACGCAGAAGGTATGAAATGCGCTCCAGTAGGACGTTCAGTACTGTCCGCAGGTATGTGCTGACATGTCAAATGACACAGCAGTCTACATGAAGTACCTATAGGGCTGTCACCTTTACAAATGATGATAGTGGGACATACCCACAGCCATGCACACAGCACAAATAGACATACACACAGCAAAACTAGGCCATGATACATGAAGCCTCCTGCGTGTACGAGTACAGTGAGAGTACAGCAAGAATAGATGTCTGACAAGATATACAGCAAACGTCTGTAAGGGCGTGTAACACCACCCGTAACATGGACGTTGCATGGACAATGTTGGGATTTGCAACATACCCCATTGGTATGTGAAAGCTATGCAAATATGCGATACATGAAACAGTCAACTGTCCATGCAAGAACAGAGTTATGGGCAGAAAATAGATTATATATACATATATATAGAGAGAGAGAGATACAGACATACACACACACATGTGGTAGGGCTGGTAATTGAACCTACACATTACTACCCTATCACACTACAGCATGACGCATTTACAGAACACGCTACCGAGATTACTAAACATAGCAGACACACAGGCATTCTACTAGGTGCGTGTCAACATCCGCAAAGACAAAGACGTCAGCAGGATATATCTGTGTTGCAAAGCATCTAAAAGCATAACATGAGTCCCCAGGCAGACGGGAGCATGCACACACACACACACACACACACACACACACACACACACACACACTTGGAAGGGCTGGGAGTTGAACATACACCTAACTACTTTAACACACTACAGCATTACACATTTACAGAACGCGCTACTGAGATTACTGAACACAGCACTCCCAGAGGTATACTTCTAGGTGGGTGACATCATCCGCAAAGGCAAAGACGCCGATAGGGAATGTATGTGTTGTGAGGCATCTAAAAGCATTACTGTGCCCCCAGGCAGCTGGAAACACACACACACACACACACACACACACACACACACACACACACACACACACACACACACTTGGAAGGGCCGGGAGTTGAACATGCACCTAACTACCTTATCACACTACAGCATTACGCATTTACAGAACACGCTATCGAGATTACTGAACACAGCACTCCCAGAGGCATACTTCTAGGTGGGTGACATCATCCGCAAAGGCAAAGATGCCGATAGGGAATGTTTAGAGAGTGAGCAGTCTGAAAGCATATTACTGTCCCAAGGTAGACGTACACAAACATGGCAGTGCTGTCATCGGGCCAACTAAATATCTACGGAGCACTACAACACTAAATCGATACGGGATGCGCCACAGACAGTACACCCTTTGAGAGAGCAACCAGTGTGTTCAATGTAGGCATCCATCGTGACATTGAAAATGGACATCGGTTGCCTGGATGACCACCATGGCTATACAGGATGTCAATGGCCATGCCCACATGCTTAGAATCACATGTCTGTTTGGAATGTACTGTGTGTCCATCTACACAACGACGTACTGGGCATGCTCACACACTTAGCAGTTGCAAAGGGCCATCTTGCATGCACAAGGAGTCTAATCACGGAAGGGCGCAGTGTGGAATGTACTGTGTTTCCATCTACACAACGGCGTACTGGGCATGCTCACACACTTAGCAGTTGCAAAGGGCCAACTTGCATGCACATGGACTCTAATCACAGAAGGGCGCAGTGTGGAATGTACTGTGTGTCCATCTACACAACAGCATACTGGGCATGCTCACACACTTAGCAGTTGCAAAGGGCCATCTTGCATGCACATGGAGTCTAATCATGGAAGGGCGCAGTGTGGAATGTACTGTGTGTCCATCTACACAACGGCGTACTGGGCATGCTCACACACTTAGCAGTTGCAAAGGGCCAACTTGAATGCACACGGAGTCTAATCACGGAAGGACGCAGTGTGGAATGTACTGTGTGTCCATCTACACAACAGCATACTGGGCATGCTCACACACTTAGCAGTTGCAAACGGCCATCTTGCATGCACACAGAGTCTAATCACGGAAGGGCGCAGTGTGGAATGTACTGTGTGTCCATCTACACAACGGCGTACTGGGCATGCTCACACACTTAGCTGTTGCAAAGGGCCGTCTTGCATGCAGATGGAGTGTACACACAGAAGGGCACAGTACAGAAGGGCACAGTAAGGTATAACTGTCCTCACGCACAGGGCGGTCACACATGCAGTGACCTGTACACACACAGCTGCCATCACAGCTGTCACAGGTGCAGGTCACACACGTACACACTGCAGTGTACACTGTAGCTGTCAAGTCAGCACCATGTCGTCGGTGCAGCACTACACAGCCTTACGGTCCCACAACACCATGTGACACATGACCACTGGGCTGTACAGTGGTGTACACCAACTGTGCAGAGTACACATGTACCAACAGGGATCCAACAGGTGTTATGCATTGCAATGATACCAGTATACAAGAACAGGTTGGCTCAACACATACTACGGCCCTTACACAGCTGTGACACCTGACTGTTGCTGTACACCAATGAACACACATCTGGATATGTCATACATGTGATTGTGTGGATGTGTGCATGGACTGCACACACAACACATACATACATAGCCTTTGATGTACCACATGCATAACATTGGCCTAATCAATGCTACACACACGAATGGAAGGTGGGCCCATGTCTGTTGAATGCTCACACTACAGGGGGTAGCAGTGTTGACCGGGACACATACCCTTGTACTGGTCGCCTGTGTCACCCATGATATCATACCACAGTCCATGTGTTATGTATGTCAACACACATGTCCAACAATAGCAATGCATACAAACATGGCAACAGGAGACACATGTGACATCTGTACTGTGTATGCAGCAGCCATGCATGTGCAGTGGCCGATGTCCGTAACATAGTTGCACCTACCTACGACATGCAAATGCAATGCAGACCCATCATTGACACCTGTATACGGTGACATACAAACAGCACGTATGGAGGGATGTGTGTACATAACATGGTGAACCACCTGTCTAGATGTATGTGTGCAGGGGGTGGCTCACAATTGTGTCACGCACCATCCTATCATGCCATGTGCAAACAGTACGCTATGTCGCTGTTATGTGACAGTGCTGACATAATGCATACACAGCGGTCAGGTGTTAACAACTATATGTCACATGGCACCTGTAACACCTACAACCTCCCATGTGCATATAGCAGCACATCTGCCAGATATAGCGTTGGTACACATAATGCAATCAATACCGCTGCATATCTATCAAACGTGTCATCATATGGCAGGTGTATCATTCCCAGCACTGCCATGTGTGTCTGAATGTGTGACCAGGGATGCCACATATCACGGGGAATATGTCCCAGTTGCTACACATTCCTGTACACCATTGTAGAGATCTGTACATATGTCAGTATGGGAAGCATGACGTCGGCCGGTGTGGTGCATCACACACGTCGGCTGTCTGTATACACATGTGTGGTCACCACAGTGTGTGTCTGTATGTATGTCTGGTGCTTGGTGTGAGGGTGTATGTTAATATATGGTGGGAAATGATCACTAACCCCACGTGGTGACTAACCCGTAATGGTGATGCATTGCACAACCCTGTTGATGCCATAGGTCCCAGCCATACTGGCTACCTGTGCATGTCCCTTCTCTGTGACACATTGTGTGGGTGCATAGTACTGTGAGGGTGATGACCACACAGGCAAGGGTCCCCACCTGCACACTATGGTGTGTGCGATATAGTGGTGTACATCCCATGAATGCGGCCATGTTCCTGTACTGTTACAGGGTCCTACTGCTGCACAGTGTGGCCTCCAGCTACCAAGTGACACCTCACATCATCATTGGCAAGGCCGCTGGGTACAACCCCTGCACCATGTCACCATACCTGTAATGTGTCCTGCTATGTATGTCACATCTCTGTCCAGTGTAGCCTGTGGCACCGACCACATGCGTCAGGTGCAGTATATGTGCGGACATCTGTGTCATGTTAGTGTGTCCAACAGTCAGGTTAAGGGTACATGTAGCATGCTGATATTGCCAGACATGCCTGTGAGTAATCCACAGTTACACGTGGGGGACTGCAAACAATGCTACCTGTAGGCACATGCAAGTACACCATAGGAGGGAACCAGGGTATCACAACCAACATGGTGCTACAGATGTAACCGAGACACATACCGTGAAGACATCACAATGCATGCTGCACCTGCACTACATGGTATGACTGGTGCATGTCGACAGTACACAACCTATGTCACATACACATGTCTCAGTATTCACACAACCACTGCAACATACACATCCCTCACTATGCATACACAGGTAATATTACATACACCTCTCACTATGTTGTTCACCCTGTGCATCAGAATATTTGTGCATAACCCTGCACTGATGGTGTGGATGACAGGGATGCGGCACAGGCCTCATCATATGCACAGGGTGATATGTTTGCCAAGGGCATAGGCTGCACCAATGGATAACATCATGTGTGTGTGTAAGGGCCGGTGAGTTGACTGGACATGTCTGTGCAGAATGCATGTGGACGTTGTGGAGCCCTACAGTTGTGTTTGCTGTGTGCGTGTATGTGTGTACACAGTTCTGCCATTTGTGATGCCTACACGGGGTATAATTGACAGCCCCAGATTGTACAGAGCAGGTTGTACAGCTCACTGTGTCAGTCCACGGCCACGTGACCTGTGCCTGCCTGGGGTTGCACGGGCACTACCAGGTGGAGGTACAGAGTGGCTACTGTCCGACAACACATGTCCGCTGGAACCGTGTCCCCACTGAGACCGTCCAGGGCCACGTCCACGTGGCCTGCTGAGTCCTGGTGTTGACAGCGCAGCACCAGCTGCACTGCTACTGCTACCGGCACTATGGGAGCGGGCGTGTGAGGTGGCATGCTCACGTCGACCTACACTAGGTGGTGTTGCTGGCCTACATCCACGTGGCCTACGCCTCACTCCTACCAGGTGTTCCAGCACAGACAACTCCTGCTCGTGGATTGCCATGCCTTGGACAAGGATTCCGAACATTTCACCTAATCGCCTATCCAGAACATTAGCAATCTGCTGTTGAGCATTTGCCAATGCCTGGATGTTGTCATTTAGGGTATGGATAGCAGCCCTCTGCAGCCTCTGCCCTTCTCTGTTCTGCCGTTCAGCACATGCCTGTGCTGCCATTACAGTCTGGAACATGCGTCTGGTGATACCAGCTGCTGTGCTCTGTCCTGCAGGTGCATGTCTGCCAGAGGTCCTCCTACGAGCAACACCGGCCACATGCCTGTGTGGCACATCTGCAGTCATTACACTGACACCGTGGTGTGTAGACACACCTTCTGTAGCCACCACACATTCCTGTTCCATGCTAACAGACGCTGACTGTCCTTTCTCTATGGCCACTGTTGATGCGGTATGTGTTGGCAGCAGAACTGTGTGTGGGGAAGAGGGGGACATAGCTGGGATGGTAACCATTGGCACAGATTCAGCCCCTGACAACCCTGCCTGTACCTCATGCATATGTTCATCACCACTAGTATCTGTGGGGACACTAACATCAGATGGACCGCAGGAGGGTAATGCACCTACATCACCTGTAAATGCAAAGAAATACTGTAAAGTACAATAGACACAGACACACACACACAGACACACACACACACACACACAGACACACACACACACACACACACACACACACACACACACACACACACACACACACACACACACACACACACACACACACACACACACATACACACACACACACACACACACACACACACACACACACACACACACACAGACACACACACACAAACACAGACACACACAGACACACCATGCATGTGATTTGTCAGATGGCATGCAGCATGCCTGCGATACAGCAGAGGGCATGCAGCTCAGACATTAATAGTGTTAGTAAGCATACCTCCCTGGGGTGCACACTACAGCAAGCAGGTGTCATATCAGTAGCCATGCAGTTCGCACAATCATGGTAGTATGCATGCATCCCCATGATACACCATGTGGCCCAGAACAGGATAACAGTACACATAGCTGACGTGACCTTGACATGTAATCTGCTGACATGTGCATTAACATGCATACATGTTTGACACAATGGTGTCCTGACACATGTACAGCATCATAATGGGCTTCACATTGCAGTGTTGTGTGTTTGCCCTACACATAGAAAGCATGTTTAGCAAATGTGCATGAGCATAGGAGGGTAGTGTGAGCCGTCTACATTGCTATACAGTGTGTAGTACAGACACTGTGCCATTGCATGGCAACATGAGGCATCTATGTTGCTGTAGAATGCATAATATGTACACATTGCATAGCCATAACTGCAACACAGTCGTGATGTTCAACAGATCGTATATGGTAGTCTTCAGTGACACCTCCAGTAGCTGTGCACAGGCTTTTAGGTTGTCCAGTGTACCACATCAACTGCATAATCAGTCAACTAAGGCTATAATTGGACCATCTGTGGACAATGTGCAACAGGGTGTATACACATCCCAAGTAGTGTGTGGCTACATGTCTCTGTCCATCCCCCATGGCCATGTGAGCACATGTGTTGGCCAATTGTGTGGGATGGGCATCTTTTCCACATGTCTGTGTTGTCCCATATGACATACACCCATAGATGTCAGATATGTCTCAATCCACAGGGCTATGCAGAAAACAGGTTGTATGTTTGGTATGTGGGGTATAGGTCATGCGATAGTGTGACAGTATTGCAGACAGAACACTACATGTCTGGGACATGTCAGGTGGCACATCACAATGTGTGCACCCAATGCAGGGGCATATGACACAATGGTGACACCTGTGGGCTGCCCATATCACAGCTCACTGTGTGGTACTGTGTGCGTACCACACATGTTGTTCCAATGCATACTGAATATGCCTCCATTGTAGAACACCTCCACCATTGTATCCACAGCTGACCACACATGTCGCAATGACAAGTACTGTGGTTTCAAGTTGGTGTATCATTACGTTTGTATATATTGCACATGGGTGGTGTGTGTGAATGAAGGGTGGTGCGACCTGCATATCATGACTGGAACAAACATCAGGTGTGCAAGTGTTAACTGGCCACATGGCAAATAGATCTACACTGTAACATGCCTGATACTGATGACAGTCTCACCTGCAACGGACCCATGTCTGTGTGGCATGCCAGAGGTACCTGTATAGGGGTGACACACCAGTATGAACATTATCCATGACTGTATGACAGCCACAGGTTGCACTGTGCATGTGAACATATTCACCTGTGTAATAGCATATAGTATGCACATGTGTGCATACACAACGTAGCATACTGTAGTATGCAGCATGTGTGTCCACATACCTGGCATATGTTGTTACTTTACATAATGTACAGTGACACATGCAACTACATGGGATATAATAGCCATATGTGCAGTACTGACTTACCAGGCAACTCCAGGCTCATTGGTTGGGAGACACCCACCTTCACGATGGCAGCTAGTGTTTCTGGATGCTGTTCCCTGGGTGTCCCTAGACTGGCCAGTAGCTCCTCGGTGTGTGTGAGTGGGGGCTGGGTTGGTGGCCCACCACCTGTTCCACCTTGTTCCCTGGTGATTGCAGTGGCATGCTGTTTTGCATGTTGTATCATGTCCATGCAGTGTCTGCGCACCTGCTGGTATGTGCGGTTATGGCCACCCACATCGTTCACCCTCCTGCGTAGATCCTGCCACAGGTCATCCCGCTGCTGGGCATGCTGTGGCACATGGCTGAACAACAAGTCATAGTTGTCATGGAGCTGTGGGATGAGGACATCATCCTCCTGGCGGGTGTATGCTGGGAGGTGTGTACGGGGCATTATCTGTAAGACATAATGATGGTGACAGGTCACAGTTTCAGAGATGTACAGAGATACTGCTGCACATACATTTCTATGACATCTACTACATCTGCACAGTTATCTTTGCAAAGCATCATGACACTGACACGACTGACGTGTTTGTGTCACACATGTCACACCCATTATGCATTGGATATCATCACCATGTATGTGTGTCACCTCATTACAGTGTTCATACTCCATGTAAATGCTGTCTTGCTGTGGGCATGTCTATTTGCCTGCACTTGTGTTCTTACCTATCTGCACATGCCTCGATGTGTCCACGGTACTACTGTTGAACTGGATGTTGTGCATATGTCACATATCAACACAGACACAGCCGTAACGGACTTGAGCAGTGACAATGCACACATAAGCATGGACACCTGTACATGCATGTGTTTTGCCATATACATCTACACAGCACTGTACAACTGTTCAACATCCTGTCACAGATTGCCTGTATTGCACATGTGATAGACATGGGACAATGGCTAGTCAGACAACTTTCGCAGGGATGGTCATCAACCACAGCATGTGCAAGCACGGTTTCCAAGCTGTAACAGACAGCCATTGTGTCACCGCAAGGTGCATCAGTGCCACATTACTGATCCAGTCAGTTGATAGTACATCTACCATGTGGCCATCAAACCATGTATGACTGGGATGACATGTGCAAATTTGATGGACAGGGTTGCATGGTATGGTGGGAGTATGTCACATATATGGCACAGGGATCTGTCCAGCCTGTGGCGATCCTAGTATTAGGACGGTGGCTGTCCATGACATATGTCATATAGATCAGGATATGGACATGTAGCATGTCCATCATCATGGTGTAGCAAATAACCTTCTGCAAGGTAGACAGCATGCTGCATAGAGGAGGTGTGGATTGTGAAGGCTGGTATCGCACATCCATGCATAGCCATTACCCCTTACAGGTGGTATGTGATCCAATATTGGTCACCACAGTGCTGTATATGCCTGTCCAGTGATCTCCGTGCTCATGGATGGCACCCTGATATGACATGGGTACCTCATATGACTACCTAAGGGGCCTGGAGATGTCACCATGTCGAGGGGTGCACTGCACAGCACCATCCCTTATACAGTGTCCATAATGTTGACCACAGCCTAGGTAGTAGTTTATGGGTACAGGGATGTTCACCTAGCGGTGACACTGCTGGTATCATCCATCAAGCTGTGTACATATGTCACACACCTCACCCACACAGCCCATTCTGTATGTTCACAACACTGACACAGCTATACTGATAGGTCATGGCCATTCACAGCCTTACATACACAGATGCCTAACATTTGTCTGTGTGGTATGGGCTACAATGAGGGTGGGGTACAACACATTAAACCTGTTCTACTGTAGCTGGCACTGATGTGCTGTGCACATGTCACTCTTGCACCTTTTGTAGTTGTGAGTCTGTCAACAGGCCACTGGTGGAACACTCCTGTGACATGCAAATGTATTTGTAATCAAATATCCGTGCTGTCTTGTACATCTGTACTGCTAACATCTACAGTGCTAATGGTTCATGGACATGCACACTATACTCAGCAGGGTTATAGTGCGGTGCCACCCTAAATGACTGTCATCACCACTTGTGGGTTGATATTATCCAACACCCTATCTGTATTGTATGGTCATACTAGGCACTTGTTCAGAACTTGTGAGCGTGTCATGAGCTACTGATTACTGTAGCATCCATTCCACACCATTTCCCAAAGGTACACTGGCTGTCCTATACTTCCCAGCTTGCTTAAGGTACTTCAGCTGTTGTACACACGTAACGCACATATCCTGTGGGACATGGTTGTATATACAGGCATGTCCAACTGTCACGTACCAGTGCTACTGCCTGTCTATATGAGTGATATGTCATACATGTGGCAATAGAGCAATTGTCTCATGTACACATTCAATGCTCACCTCCCAACATACGGCACTACAGCCTGTGGGGGATGCACTTCTGCAGCTGTGCTGGGCCCATAGCTCTGAGGTGTACCTCATTACGAGGGTCTGCCACACATTCATTGTTGTAAATAGTTTACCTGCTAGCCATGGCTAAATAGATGGGAATCATATTAATTCATTGGAATATCTTTTTTATACGTAAGACCAGCCTATTTTAGCCATCATATGCCCTTCCTAGTTGACGCTGTTAGTAAGCTAGTTGTAAGTGTTCCACGTTTTGCCCATTTGTCACACAGTATGAGGGCTAATGTTCCTCAATTTGGGGACAGGAGGCTGACAGCTATGGCTGGGGGTAATGCTGTCACCAACAGTGACTGCACCTGACAGTCATTTGGGGATGTGTAACATTCATAACACACCCCACCCATCACATAGTCTCACATGATCTACACCACTGGCCACACCTACAAGGACAACTTGTGCAGTACGTCTCCATACTCACTGTAGTCACCAGAGGTAGCCCCAATCATGGAAGACAACATCACCAGCTTATAGCCCACAGACTCATGTGTGCCCATCACATACAGCCAATAGTGAGTTATAACATTCACAACACACCAGTCATAGCTGACTCTGTAGGGAGTCACACTGCAGTTCCACACAGCAGGCTACACAAGGCGTTAGTTGCTTACATCTTGCTGTCGGGTAACTGCTTCTGCAACATAACCTATGCACCCATGCCACACCTCACCAGGTATGATATGTCTGTCATTTGCCATGTTAGTGTGACTGCCCTGTGATGCCACTTCACAGACTAAGTGTGCAGGGACATGCAATAGCTCACCAGTCTTATAGCCCTGAGGGTGTGGGCCTAGCCCTGGGGAGCATTTTGCATTCGTCCGGACATGATACCACTGTACAATGACCGACTGTGTCACTTCAACAGTTGCCTATGCTCCTATTGTCATTCCACAGGCATGTGGTATCTGTCCGCTATGACTGTCCTGGTCAAACACAATGCTGTGGCACAGATGACTTGCACCTGCCAGCCCTGGGAGTACAGCTCACATGTAAGGCTCTTGCTGCTTCTATACTGCCTGTCTTGCACAGTTTCCAATAACTGTCACCGGCAGGGCGGTAACTGGCAGGCACGACATGGAGTCATGTGACACAATGCTTGCATCTTCCTCTGTGACGCACGCAGGCAAGGCACACCTTATAATGCACCACTCAAACATCTCTGCAGTGACTGGGACCTGCCTCTAGGCTCTGCAGAGCAAACCTGCAATGACAGGTTATAGACAGACCATACCTTTCAGGCACATACCTGGACCGGCACACCCACAGCTGAGGAGTTCCCATATCCCACTATGTTTTGCACACATCCTGGCAAGTTGCTTAGCACAATGCATCAGAGGTGCTCCACGTGCAACTAACTGTATCCGGGACCGCTATACACATTGTAACAAGTGACAGAGTCAACATCATACCCCACGGGTAACATAACCTCTTTGTTGGTATAGTGGACAGTGGGCCTCAGACAGCTACTACTGACGTGTGACTGACACTACCCCACACTTCACTGAGATAGCCACTCATGTACCGACACATCCATGAGTCATACCCTCCGCTCTGCTGGATCAACCCATACACACCACCTCCAAGACCTACATTACCCTTGGCATGAACACTACCACCATGTGACTGGTGTTACACACCTGGGGTTATCCCCTCATTGATGGATTCCGAACATATGCTAATCGACCTTGTTAGCCACATCCCGGCAACACACCCATCACAGCATACACAGTACATGTGTACTACAACACCTACTACAGATGTCTGCTGACAGCGGTTGTTAACATCATGACACCCATGCAGATGGACAATGCACATACAAATGCTGACACATACCCCAGTGCACTTCATTAGCATGTACACAACTGCATGGATCATGCTATTCCACACAGAGCCATGATGGTACACACCAGAAAACAGACGCCACTCTGGTGATTATGTTCCATGGACATATGATGTACAACAACAGGTGTAGGTTGTTGCACAGTGGTGTACATTCCCATGTGTGGGGTGGCTCACTGGTCAGCTGTGGTGGGGCCACAGGGTCCCTCATCACATACTCCAAGACTAGCTATGTAAATATGACTGCCACACATTCCAGGGTGTACCACCAGACATTATGGTGGTATGTCAGTATCCGATGGCAACACCCACATCTGCTGTCACATACAACAGACACTCAGGAACATTGCAGACCCAGGTGTTGTTGGCAACATGCTGGAGGATGGATTCAATGCTGACAGTACACCCTCTCACTCACTACAGGGCCGCAATCCATACATGAACATTGTGGTGTCCCTGTGGTCACACTTATACAGTACTGACCTACACTCTATATGTCCTGGGACACTGGCCCCATGTCACCTTCCAATGTCCAAGGCTGTGATGTCCACCAACCTCTGAATTACATGTCTCCCCACTAGGCCACCATATTCAGTAATAACCTTGTTTCAGACATTGTAGCCCCTGAATGGCACACAGCAGCATTTATCACACTACACACAGGTGGCACCGCATTGCATGAGTGGGACTATAGTCCTACACACCTGACTGGACTGTTCTGCATGGCTATGGGGCACATCATCAAGGACGTCATTCACAGAGATATTGTTGGGCTTCCGTCCTTTGCTGCCACCCGGGTTGGGCTTGTTAAGGCCAGAGCATGGCCCCTACACATGGTGGACTCCTTTCATACAGTTACCAGGGCAGTTGCTGATGGTACAGGAGTCCACACATCCTACATTGTCCTCTTATTGCCTTTCAGCACCATTCCCCATTCTGGTATTGACAACATACACATCCACCTGCACATCGTACACTGTGTCTCAGGATGTTATGCTATGTGGCTCATGGACAGGACACACAGTGAGGCCAGCATACCATAGTACCTACTACATGTCAGGTACATTTGGCATACCACGGTCCTCAGTCAAAGGGCCCCTCATGTTCAGTATATGCTTCCCTGCGGAACAGGCTGGCACAGGAGACTTTCCCTGCCTAGCTTTCAAACCCCTACATACCAAGTGCTATGATTACTCCACCAGCTGATACTGACTCAAACCATACGGGTGTCACTGTGACAGATACATAATATGACTATCATGGCATCAAGCTGCATAACACAAGGTGCATGCACATCACCTTTGCATTACACCATTCACCCACTGACTATCACATGGATGGTAGCCCCCTACATACATATTACATTGTACATCTTTGCAGTACACACATATGTCGCACCCACTCCTGTGGTTACCGTATTGCCACTGTGGCATGGATATCCTTCTACGTGGACACACCTATCTGTACTGGGTGTGTAGCTGGTACATAGGCACCCATTGTACCTCTGAACTCAAGACATCTACACACATTCAAGGGTATGCCACCCCATTTAGGGTGTACCTTACACAACAGCTACAGCTTTACATGCCACAACATTAACACGCCATGACGTTTACTGAGCTCCGACAGTTTAAATATGTGGCTGCACTACGGACACCACATCTGTACACATTTGCATACTACATACTCAGGGGAGTCCTCTGCTGATCAGACAGGGCCCATGTCCACAACATTATTGATGGATATACTCCTCATACGCGACATAAGCAGAGGCCACTGTGAGCAACATGCTCATGGATATGTGCACACATGCCACAATGAGTGGGATGTGCTTCTGGGTTAGATTCCCAAACTGGACACTCACCATGCTGTGGAACATAAGTCCTATGTACATCATGTAGGGACACTCAGTAGCACTGTTCATGTGATACCTCCCTTGGTGGTTGGGAGACACATGTAGGCCTGGGATCACTACAGTGGCTGTACTGTGCAGAGGTGCAGGTGACACATGGCTCTGCTGTTCACAGGACACTACCCTGGAGAGGTACCACTAGTGTGAACACTGTAGTTGTGCTTACACATGGACTTGCCAGACTGCATAGTACCCCACTATGCACCTGTGCAGCTATTACATGTCCTTTGTGCATGGTTACATGGTAGCCCTTCCATTTAGATTAGCTATCATGCTATTACTATGTCCCATACCTACAGGCCATATGTATCCTGTTATTGTACATACCAATAGATGATACCTGTGGTATGCATGATATGCCTGTTATGCTGTGTAGAATATCTGTCATATCTACCTATAATACTATATATTACACATATTTCACATAGTATCCCATAATGCAAAGCATACTTGCACAGCGGGACCACCTTACATATGTCATTAATGTTATATGCCCATACACATGCGTGCTGTGAGAGTATATCAACATATACTATCCCCTGCTATGGCACGTCCTTGTTGGACATACCCTACCACTGACGTTGGGTTGTATGGCATTGTTCTGTTTAATGCCCTCATGTAGCATCCCTTGTGGTGTCCGTGCTGTGTACCTTGTGTCCCACTGCTGGACGCACAGTTTCTACAAGCGTTAGTATGCTCAGCAAGACATCACTACATAAATACTTTTCCCCACTTTATGCATTGCGGACACGTTTAATTAATGCAAACCAGGCTATACATACAGTAAAACTAATTAATACAGATCATGCTATACATAACCTTACATATCGGGCATTCTACATACCTTGTTGTCATTACGGCATTTTGTTTCTATCTCTCTCACAGTGTTTCAACTGTTATTCGGTATGAGCATATGGTTTGAATGTCTGGCAAGTCATCCTTATATACGTCGATACCTGAAATGTGGATTCATCCCACCAATTGGTGTTCCTGAGTGACTAATTACTTGCATATCAGCTGTGCAGCTACTCCATTTGCCAATTATGTGGCGACAGTGGGGTATAATTGGATTCTCCACTTGGGCGTTGCCTATTAGCCCTACCTTCGGGGAGATGGTCTGTATTGTGTTTTGTTATGTGTAACTGCAACTGCTATGCATGGAGACAAGTATAGTTTGGATTCATGTCCCCCGTGGATTGTGTGTGACAGGTAGAGTATTTGGTTCAACATGTGGGTGTACCTGTCATCCCGACGTCTGATAACGGAGTATAGCAATCAAAACCTGTAACATGGCTGTTTGTTCCATTATACAACGCCTGCAATTTTGCATGACGCCTTTAATTGTGTCTCTCACACGGTATGTTGAGGGTTCAGCAGATGTAATTGACTGAATGAATGTTTGTGCTGCTATTACAGTTTGTATTGCTTTAGTTTCTAGTGTGGGGGATGTTGGTGGTTGTACGTAACATATGAGGTTTGTGGGCCTTGCATTTCTACATAATCCGTATATATGTGTGTGGGCTCCATCCCTAATTAGAGAGCTAACAGTTAGTAGACTTATGTTATGGAATTGTACGTTGGGCCATTGTTAATTGGTTTCTATATCGTCTGCAGGTGAGCTTGCTACTTGTATACCTCCGTAATTGCAGCGATATATCAGGGGATATGTGTAAGTGACAGCTTTCCCTTGTATTTCTGTCCCAGATATTTGCAGTCATTGTGGTTGTGTTGTTAAAAGAGCCTGTTTGCCATGGGTTGACACCTTTTCATATGGTCATTGTTGGACACTTTCGGAACACAAAGCAGTGTTTACAGGCCAACATGTAGCCATGGTCAGTACACAGGTAGCACATACTTTTATCCTCACTACATACCTATTGTTGTGTGACACTGGCTACTTATCATATTGCATGTAACATTTAAGTTTCTTACATACAGGCATAACTATTAAATATGACTGTTACATTATATATGGGACATATTTATGTCCTACCATCTCAGACATTTCCCTTTGTACTGTTTTATGTCAGGACACACCTGCCCAGGGTGGGGCTTTCCCTTCTACTGTGGGACAGGTAGTAACCGTATGCCTATGGCTAGCTATACCCACACCTACCGTACTGATCTGCCTCTGACTTGGCAGTAACAAACACATGTTGCGGGCACACACACACACATTACAGTCACACAGAGATGCACATGGCACCCTCAACGCACACTTACACAGACTATGGCACTCACAGACACAGTTGAACACAGTACCTACGGCAGCGGTGACTAACTGTCCCTTCATATCATCATACTATTACTCGCGGATGTACTGTTCCGGTACTGTGTTCTATCGGTCTTTCAGCCTCGTGGTTACGCATGTCAGTATGTTACACATTCCATGGTTGGCGGTATCCTATTTATTTGTACCTCTTAGATATTATGAATGTCGTTGAACTATCTATTATATTTGCAGATATCGCTGAATCCATCTATGTCACCATATATCCCTCTATTGCCCTTTCTATCTGTATTATATATATGCGTATGTGTGTATATATATATATATATATATATATATATATATATATATATATATATATATATATATATATATATATATATATATATATATATATATATATCGATATATATATATATATATGGCGGGGAACGTGACAGGTACACAGCACCACCATATGCTGCAAGACTCATGTACTGTTCAGGTGTTGGCATTCCGTGTTCCACTGGCTGTTGTGTTTACAATGTTTGAGGGCTGCCTATGTAGGAGTCACACATTGGGCCACCTATACATTACAATTTACAGGTGGTCATGTTTGTGTGCCATCCATTTTACTGTGTGTGCAGGTGGGGAGGTGTCAGTCCGTAGGGGCCTACACTGTCAGAGTATGTGCTATACGTTCCCTCTTTGCCAAGGAGTAGGCATATTGGGCATGCCCCCGTCTGCCTACTGGGGCTGGCATAGTGTGTTCATGGTCTGAATCCCTCTGTGCCTGTAATGGCCTTGGCAATTTTGGTGGGCTATGAGGGCCTTCACCATTTTGTCCCTGCTGCAGCTGCTTCCACAGGATCATATTATGTAGCATGGCACATACTATGACGATGTGGGCACATGTGTCTGGAGAGTACTGCAAGGCTCCACCAGATGTATCCAAGCACCGAAACCATGATTTCAGCATCCCGAACACACGCTCTATGATGATTCTGGTTTGTGCGTGTGCCTCATTATGGCATTCTTGCATGGGTTTGTGTGCATTTCTGATGGGAGTCATCATCCACGGCTCCAGTGCATAGCCAGCATCCCCCACGAGATGGCCATGTGGGATGTCCCCCCTGACAAATACCTGATACAGTTGTGAGGCATGCCAGATATGGGAGTCATGGTAGCTTCCAGGGCTGCCAGCACACACATCCATGATAATGCCCTGGGCATTGCACATGACCTGGCAGTTGATAGAGTGGAATCCCTTGTGGTTTATGTAGCACCTACCCTGCTCACCGGGTGGTGACTTGATTTGTATGTGCGTGCAGTCTATCGCACCCAGTACCTCTGGGTATTGTGCCGCACCGTGGAAGTGGTGCATATTGCTGGCCAACTCCTCCTGAGTTCTGGGGAAGTATATCTGCTCATTGGCATGTGGTAACATGGCATCCAGGAAATGGTGTAGTACCCTGGATGCTGATGCCTGTGAGATACCCATTATATCTCCAGTTGGCCTTTGAAAGGTACCTGTGGCCAGTATTCGCAGGCTTACACATACCTTCGTGTCCACTGGGATGGGTTCCTCTCTGTAGTTTCTGGTTCTCAGGCATGGCCAGCACAGCTCCACTATTTGCTGTAAGATGTCCCTGTCCACCCTGTAATGCTCTACTATCTCCAGGTCATGTAGCCCCTGGTAGGTTACCCTTGGTCTGAACACTCTCCTTCTTCTCTGAGGCCTGCGATGGTTGTCGGCATCATCTTCCACAACACCGTCAGTCTCTAACACATGCTGATGAATCACAGCTATGGCAGCTCCCAACATGTACATTTTAAAAGTTCCCCGTGTGTTTACACCTATGGTGCGGTGTTGGGAATACACAGATGTGTGTTGGGTGCTTTCACACTTTATACTATTGTGCTGTGAACACCGATGATGTCATAGGGTGTGTATGTACGATCATAGCTACAGGTTATCTTATGTGTTTTACTGCTGGAACTGCTATTGTGGTGCCTTTGGTGTTGAATTACATTTGCCTGCCGTGGATTACCTCTTGACCTTCCCTTTACATTTCTGCGCGTTGCACCTACCATTTTCTGGCGTGCATCCTGCAGCCTACTTTCATTTGTACTTTCCTGGACCTGGCGTATCTTGCGTTATGTGTGCTACTGCTGGTCTGCTGTCGGTTTGCTTTGCTCTGCTGTGTCAGGTCTCCTATCTTTGCAATCCAATACCTCCCCTCCTTTCTTTGCATTCAAATTTCTCCCCTATCCTGTTTTGCAGGTTTCTGCAAGCAGACTTGTCAGCTGCCGTCGATTGGCCTTCGTGGGTTGATTGGTGTTGATTGCTCATTAGTACTCCAATTACCCTACTTCCGCATTTCCTTCTTTTCTTCCCCTGACCTTCCTGTTTCAGCTATTGTTTGCGGCGCTTGTGTCCGATTACTGGGTTTCGGGCACGTTTTCATCCTCGTACACATGCGCTTTTGGCCACCATGTGTGCTCTCAGCTAAACGATTCCTCCCCACTCCTGTCCTGCAGCTTTGCTTAGCAACAGACATGCCAGATTTGCAATGCTCCAATGTGCTTACTGCTACGGTGACACACCCCTCTGCTGATGTCATGTATCTCCTCTGAGCCACTCCTCGGTGTTATACTGCTGCGCTTTATGGTACACCCTTCATCCGGCGGGACATTTGCGATTCAGTATTATCTGCCTCATTTGCATGGCATTGACTACTAATTCATAGTTACCGCGTCGAACACTATTGCAAGCCTTTAGCAACCCTTGAATCTTGGTTGTGGTGTTCCATGCCTACCATTGTGTATTATGCTGTAAACCTGATTTCTATTACATTGCGATTTTATGACATTTTTATATTATTTCTTTATGTTACAGCTTCCGCACACATGCCCTGCGGTTGTGCTGTGCGTTACATGGACATGACATTAAATGTTGTTATTTACGTGTTGTGCATCTTTTCTTATGCCATTGGCTGTGTATTTTGCCATTGGCATATGTTAACGTTGTGATACCTGGGTCTGGCCCTCTTCCATAGCTCCGATGTTCTGTTTGGGAAAATGTAAACTGTGTTTTTTGGTTTACATTTCCGTGGGCTTACGCTATGCCTGCACTACTTCATGAATCGCTATATGCCTTCATTTGCATGGTGCGACACTGCACATGGGGTGATTAGCATACCTACACTGGGAGCTGCGCAGATCTGGCGTACGCCGGTAGTGCATGTGGAATTGGATCGTACCTGAATCGCTTGACGGCCATATTTGGCATTATAATGCCTACGCTATGCATGCGCCTGGTTTGCGTTTCATTGGCGGAGTGACCTTGGTGCAGGATTCCACTGTTTTTGGAGTTTGAATTTGTTCTTGTTTGTGCTGTTCTGCACACATGGCTGAGCAGAGAGGAGAGCAGATAGAATTGGACTATCTTCCCACACCACGATAGGCATCAGCCACGAATAGTTCTACTAGAGGCATGTTGTGCACTCTAGTTAATCCTCTCCTAGGTTTGGACATTAGACATTTAGCTTTAACAACCACGGAGGTGTACTATGATAACCAAGGTGTGATTGACTTTCATGAACAGTTAAATAAACTACAGAGTAATACTATGCATTTAAAATGCCTACAGTGGCAAAGATTCCACCTGGAAGCCTGCATTAAACAGGGGATTGAGAGTTTTATGAATGCCGACACAAGGTGATGTTTATCCTGAATTATTAGCACGGTGGCAAGAGATAAATTTGCAAACTAGCACAGCTTATATGAAGTTACTTATTGATTTTTTTACTCCGGAGGAGAATCAGCTGGCTAGCAGCATTGATTCTTTGAGAAGAGACATAGAACTCCGAGTCAAAGAGTAGTATCAACAGGATTGTATCAATGATTTGTTGCTTACAGTTTCAGCTTATGATACTAAATTACAGCACATCAAAGTTAAGAAGCTGTGCATGATTTTAATGACTTTTCTGCCGGTTGTATTTTTGTATGGCCACGTGAGAGTGTAAATAATTCCTGGAGGCCCAATTTTGTTAATAACAGAAGGGAACCCACCTCTAATCAACAACATGAACAGCAGCTGTCGGAATAGCAATCTACAGCTTCCAAGGGCCAATCAGAGAGGACACCAGGAGCAACAGTTGTTTCCAGAGTAACGAAGGAACAACCATAACGTAGGGATCCACTATCTTTTAAACATAATGATTCCTTTGCACCACAAGATTTGATGCAAGGCAACAATGTATCTATCAGCTTGGGAACACCTTCTCTATCTTTAGGAGCTAGACCAAAGACAGCATTAGGTTTTCAAAGTACAACTTTTCCGATGTTGCCTGCTCCCGTGAAAAAAAAAATCCACAGAGCCAGAGTTTCTCAATGCAACAAGAAAAGAAGAGATGCAGGGTCTCACAGTGACTGAGGGTACTTCTGATAACATTGTTTATAACTTATCTAGCATTGAACTTTCAAATTTTCAATGTGTTATTTTAAACAAGGGTTTGACCTTTGTTCCTGATGCTTTATCTGATTATAGTCAGGTTATTGTGGATGTGATGTGCTTTGCTAGAAATGTTTTACTTAAGAACATGTTTCATGATACTACAGGTGATGGAGTAGCAAACTTAAAAAAAAACTAGTGACTTTTTGCCTAACACCAATCCCACTGTTACTACATTTGTAAAATTGTGTCAGAATGATTTAGAGCAGTACATGCAAAACAGTAATAGGCACAGATACTGTAATTTAACACATGAGCAACGAGTAGCCCTAGAACAGCTACACCAAAATGATAGGATAGTGATAAAGTCAGCAGACAAAGGAGGAGTGATTGTCATACTAAATAGAAAGGATGATTGTGACAAACTTTTTTTATTGTTACAAGACACTACCACCTTTGTACCACTTTCTCCTTTGATGTTTTTTTCCTTGAAGGATAGGATTAAGACTATCCTATCTAATATGGAAAAGAGTGGATTGTTGACACAATCTTTGTATGAGCTTCTTCTCATTGAACATCCAAGGATTCCTGAGTTTAAGGGTTTACCTAAGTTACACAAAGATGGCTCCAACCCACCCCTGAGACCGATAGTCTCAGGGAGGGGTTGGGCCACTGAAAATATTTCAGTTTGGGTCGAATATGCCTTAAGACCTGTGGTTGAACTATATCCCAGGATTCTGAGAGATACAGCACATTTTTTGACTATTTTATCTAATATTATGCATGACTTTGACAAAGTTGACTACATGTTTGTTACTTTGGATGTGAGGAATTTATTTATCGTCATCAATAGTGACTATGGGCTTAAGGCCATAGAGCATGTTTTGGCTCAAAAATTAAAATTAGATGATGTTAGTAATGAAAGGGTTTGCAAGCTGCTGGGTTTGGTACTTGATTATAACATCTTTATGTGTCAAGGTGCTTACTATATGCAGGCACAGGGTGCAGCCATAGGGACACCCTGTGCCAATTCCTATGCCAAACTGGGTTTAGCTTACTGGGAGGATGAGGTTTTGTTTTCTCAGACACATCCTTGGACCAACATTTTAGGACATTATGTCCGTTTTGTTGACGTGTTTCTTTTTTGGAAGGGCAAGATAGAGGACTTATGTTCTTTTGTGAGTTTTCTAGGGAGCACTACTGAGTTTTTCTGATTTAGTATAAGCTCTTCGTCATCTGAGATAAACTTTTTGGATGTATGTTTACGGAAGAATGAAGTGGGAGGGATTGAGACCATGCTTTTTAGGAAGGCTTGTTGGAGAAATAGTTTATCATCCTTTGATAGCATGCGTCCGAGACATACATTTACTAACATTGTGAAAGGTCAGGTCAATAGAATCTCCCGATTGTGCACCAACACAAAGTGGTTTGAGTTAGAGACAGGTGCTTTAGCAGAGAATCTTGTGGATAGGGGGTATAAAAGACAACAAGTTGACTTAAATATAAGTGATGTAAGAACCAAGCGGAATGGGGTGGCCAAACCCTGGTACCATAGGGGTATCCAAGAAAGGGAAATCAAGCAAGATACATGGAGGATCAATCAGGGATAGTTCTTGCTTACTTATAGTAGTGATATAGGGGGATTTGTGACATCATTAGACATAATTGGAGGGTGCTACATACAGATCAAAGGATAGTAGACATTGTAGGTGAATAACCCTGGTTCACCTTTAGAAGGAACAAGAATTTAAAAGACATACTTTGTCATGAGCCCAGAATGGTTTTTAGCAACATCATGAAAACTGGGTGGTTGGGAACCTTCCCGTGTCATAATTGTAGGGCATGTGTCCATATCAGTTCCTTTAATTCATTTATACATCCCAGGACACAACGGGAGTATTCATTAAAGGTATTTGCCAACTGTAGATCTAAGAATGTTGTTTATTTGGCCATGTATCAACTCTATACTTCATACTATGTCGGTAAGACAAACTCTATGTTAAAGGAAAGACTTTTTGGACATATGTTTGATATCAGACATCATGATGTACATAATGCGTTAGCACAACATGTAGATGAATATGCTGATCACTTTTTTAAGTTTATGATTTTACAGATTGTACATAATAATATGAGGGGGGTGATTTATCCAATGAAACTGAATGTCTTGAAACAAAATGGATTATAAGACTAGGTGCAGATAGAAGCCCTGGTCTAAATACAGATGTACCTTTAAAGCCTATCTTAAGAAAAAGGAGGGTAAAATATTACCTTTTGATTGGGTGCTATGATGTCTACATAAGTGTTTTTAGCCTTTTTACTTTGTCAAATGAAGGGCATGTTTGTCTGAAAGCGCTCACTGTTCACGCATTTTAATAAATTTTGTTTAAGTAAGTTTTGCCTCTTCTGCTTTTGTCGTGGAGTCTCCTGCCATTCTTCAGTGGATATACTTTGTGTTTCATTGGCGAAGTGACCTTGGTGCAGGATTTCACTGTTTTTGGAGTTTGAATATTATTTTACTATGTCATCCCCCTGAAACAGAGAGTATAGCTTAAGAAGTTCACATATACATCTCTGCAAATTATAACAACAGTATCCATACCTCAGTTTGTAAGGAAAGATGATAATATCCTCAACCCCTTTAGAATTAATCAAGCGGGGGCTAACATGGCGCCAGCTCTTACATTTACAAAGTGAATTGAAAAAATAGCTTTTTGATTTGATTGAGTGGGGAAATGTCTACTTAAAAATGAGCAGTTTATTATGTTTGTCCTGTGGTTTAAATGACTATCTCACTATCAAACATCAGGTGGGAGGTATGTATACTAAAATAATGCCAGGCACTTTGGAATCTATATTGTGTATGGTGAACTGTTAGTTGAACAGTTTATGACACCTTTGATTTGACTCATGGAATTCACAAAATTAGGCTCCTTGACATCTTAACAGCCAAGACTGAACTAAATATATATATTTTATAAAGTTAAATGTAATGAAAGAAGAAGTTAAAAAAGCGAAGGCTGTAATGATGTTATGCTCATAATTTAGTAGGTTAAAAGTAGTTAGATGGCATGACAGGAAATTTTTTTTTTTTTTGATTATTTGTTAACTGAGTAATTACATTTGCCACACGCATGTTTTAAACCTGGGTGCCTTGTCTAGATAATTTATTTATTCAGCCAAATGAAGACTGAGGGAATCAAACTCGGGACCACAGGATAAAGCTCGTTAGTGGCTTGTAGGGGTAAATGCTCTGCATTAAAACTCCAAACTGCTGCAGTTCAGATGAGGCACTAGCAAGCAAAGACCATAACATGAGTTGAAGACTGTCTGACAATTTTAGCTTTAAAAAATATTAGATTGAAACAAGAGCTCAAGCTTGAAGAATTCTGTTAAAAATAAGCATGGTAAGATAAACATTACTGAATGTAATGAGACTCTTCTCTTGAGTTCAGAACTGAAGAACTAAATATCTCGTTATGTAGTCATGAAAGCACAGTACAAAAGGTAGAATAATAGACAGGTTGAGATGGGGTTCAAGTGCAACACTTAAGTATTAAAAACATTAAAATAAGTACAGAATTATTGAACTGGGAAACTGGAAAAGGTGAAGATAGGGTCAAATGGGAGTCTAGAGCACCTCTAACTCCTGCTACTGATCCACAGAATGACCACTTCCATTACTTCTTATTCATTTCAGTGCCATTTGTAGAATCACAACATCTATAGACATGCTTACATTATGAGAACAGCTACAGTGCCCATGTGCATGTGGGTTCTTTCCATAAATAATGTTTGCCTTTTAAAACTGTAAGTCTGGGCTTTTTCTAGCATGGAATTCTTTCCTTTAATATGAAATGTAAATGATTCTGCCATAAAGGAATTCAGACAATGGAGAAAGGAATTAGGAAATTCTATGTAACTTCCAGAAGAGCAGAATACATGGGATCCTGTAGTTTCATTGCAGCCTTATTTAGTGAATCTTGTTGTACAACGGTATGTACATTGATTTACATTTACAGTAACTATTACTGTAGGATTTGGAGAGTTTAGTGTATGTATTCAATCACAGTATGAGTTTGTTTGGAGCACAGAGGTGTGAGGAATGCAGAACTTGTTTTTATTTTTATTTTTCTTTAACATTTGTTGACCGGGAATGTCCGACTAGGTTCCACAGAGCCTGTTTTCAGCGGAGGCTCGGGGAGAAATGCTCCAGATGCATGTCTTTGGAATGTGGGAGGAAACCGGAGTACCCAGAGGAAACCCACGCAAACACAGGGAGAACATGCAAACTCCACACAGAAGGCACCCCAGCTGAGAATCGAACCGGAGAACCTCTTGCTGTGAGGCGACAACGTTAACCGCTGCACCACTGTGCCGCCCGAGACTGTCTGATTGGTATATGCAGGTATGCCTCTTTTAGGTCCAAAGTGATAAGTCCTTGTGCAGAATTTCTGTAGTTGGCAGTTGTGAGGGAGGCAAATAGATCGATGTCTGGGCATCCCCATTCCTTTGTTATCATGCTGAAGACTTGTGGATCCAGTTTCCACTCGTGGGGATCCGTAAGGTTTCTGCTTAGTTCGTCTGCCAGAGTATTGTTCTTTCCTGGCACGAATTGTGCTTGCAGGTGTACTTGATAAGTCAATGCTGTGTTCCACAAAGTCATGGCTTGTCTGCAGAGGGGGTAGGAATGTGTGCCTCCCTGCTTGTTTATGTACCACATGACTGTAGTATTGTCCATCCTTATCAGTAGTTGTCCTGGATGGAGTAGATCCTTGAAAGCTGTCAGGGCATTCTGAACTGCTAGCATCTCTTTTTGATTGATATGTAGATGCATTTAGCTTGTGGACCATGTGCCCTGAATACATTTTCCTGCCATGTGTGCTCCCCAGGCATAATCTGATGCATCTGTTGTTATTGACTGCCTGGCTGTGGGTACAGAGAATGGCTGTCCCTTGTTGAGGTGACAGGCATGAGCCCACCATCGAAACTCCTATTGCAGGCAAGGAATGAGGGTAATTAATGCTTCCAGGCTTTGACAATGTTGAGTGCAGACACTTTTTAGGTACCATTGAAGTTTCCTCATATGCAGTCTGGCATATGAAACTAGCAGAATGCAGGATGCCATGAAGCCCAAAGCCTGCAGAATTTTTCTTGCAGATAACTGGGTCTTTGTTGCCAACATTTTGAAGTAAGAAGTTAGTTGCCTTTATTTGTCTGGCGTGAGATAAGCCATCTGGGCAGTTGTATTTAAGCTTGCATGCAGGAAAATTATCTCTTGAAAGGGTACTAGTTTTGATTTCTTTTTGTTTACTGTGTACCCTAGGCAAATTAATAATCTTTTTACGAATGCCAGATGCTTTAGTAGAGTGTCCTTGTTCTTTGCTTGTATAAGGCAGTCGTCCAAGTAAGGATAAATTTGAATTCCTCTTTGTCTGCAAAATGCAATTACTGGTGCCAGGCATTTTGTGAAGACCGTGGGTGCAGTAGATAAGCCAAAGGGCAGTGCAGAGAACTGGTAGTGCATTGAGCCAGCTATGAATCTGAGATATCTTCTGCAAGACTGTCTGATTGGTATATGCAGGTATGCCTCTTTTAGGTCCAAAGTTACAAGTCAAGCCTTCTTGCTGAGCATGGGCAGAAGCTGCTGCAGAGTTAACATTCTGAATTTTGGGAAGTCCAGAAATGTGTTTAGAAAAGACAGGTCCAGTATTGGTCTCCATGCTTTGTCCTTTCTGGGGACCAAGAAAAGTCTTGAGTAAAATCCTTGTCCCTTGTTTGTGGTCCTTATCTCTAAACTATGACTCCAATTAGAATTTATTTCAAAAACAAAAAAAAAAGATGATGATAGTTCCTACAAACATTTATTGTTAGTGCTTTCATCTACTGCAATTAGTAAACTTCTTCAGACTTTGTTTTTTTGATGCATTTATTCTATTGATATTGGATATGATGGTTTGTTCTTTTGTTTACTTTACATAAATCTGAATGCATTAACTTCACACACACCCTTCTGCTTTTGAACAGTGAAAAACTAAGAAAGGAAAAGATAACTGTTCTTAATTTACTGTCATCAGCAAGTTTCACGGACAAGCAACAGAAATCAAGTCATTCTTAGTGCCAAGCATGTGGTGACAGCCACTAGAAGGTGTAGGTGTAGTAGCTACACATGGATGACAACTGTAGGTTTTGCAGGCCCCAAAAATATGTTTTTCCTTAAGAGCAAAAGGACATTTTTCATTCTGCATATAATATTTACCTTTGTTAATTGGCTTAAGGGTAGGAGTCACAGTCTTAAATTTGAATTCACTAATTCTCCATTTAGTCTTACAAACTAGTAGACGAAATATGACAAGCACAGTATACATAACATTAAATTACAAACATAAAATATCTTTTGAAGGTGAAGGAATTGGCTAGCATATGAATCCAGTAATGTCTAAGTTCCATTGTGAGATGGGGTAAAATATTGCCAACAAGTACAGTTATGAGGTTCATTTCCTCAGCTTAAATATCAGACTTACATGATTTCATCATAGATAGTTAAGAGCATTCCGTACAGAAAATCAAACGTTTTGATATTATTCTCATATTCTTGCAAAGACTACTATGAACACAGAGCACATAACATCCTTTTTTGTCTGAAATATCCAGTAATAGTGTGCTTTTCAACATTGCCATATTTGTATACTTGAAAACAGCTACATGAAATGACAATATTGCAAGTTTCAGTAATGGTATTAATAAATGACAGAATTTGGAGACTGTACATTTCAAATTAAATGCAGACATAACTTTACTTCTGTGTTTATCTACCTTTATAATTTCAACATTATAATATGTTTATCAGTACCCTCCTATATGCAATTCAATTAATTATTGATGGAAAGTTGTTCACACTCACATAGACATTAGGCAATACCTCCTCAGCAAAAAAAATAATAATTTGATGGAATCCCTGATGTTGTAGCTGGCTCATGTGATAACCATTGCCCCTCCCAAACCTGGTGCTCAGCTGTTAACTTGAAAAGCAAAAAAAATAAATAAATAAACAAACAAACAAATAAATAAATACATAAATAAGTAAAGTCCTTTATCCAAACTTCCAGTCTAATGCTCTGGTGTTCCTCCCTTCCGTTTGGGAAGTGCCAGGTCCTATGTGCCCACTATTCTTCAAGAGAAGTGAAAACATTCTAGTAAAGGTCCTATGTATTTGCATCTCTCCAAGTGAAAATCAAGAATAAAAAAATCTTCCTTCTAAAATAACTGTAGCAGTTGCTGTACCTTAAGATTACACATGAAAAGCAGCAGCAGGGTTCATTACCATACTATCATTCAGAAATTTTAGCTCAAAAATGAACGTCAGTACTGCAGTCCTAACTCTTTGCTCTAGGTTAGCTGCCACCTTTGCTCCACCCTTGCTATGCTTTTGACTTTCTCAAGCAAGACACCACCAAATCATTGCCTGTACTATGATATCTGAATGGAAATACAGTAAACTAATATAGCTAAATTGATTGTATTCTTGATGATACTTGTGGCTGTTATGTTTGGCCAGTTAATGAGATTGAAATAGGCAGGAGAATGATTTCAGAGACAATGCATCTGCACTTACATGTTGGGTGAGAAACGTACAAGACCAAGCATATGTTTGCCCCAGTTTTGGTCTTTACAGCCTATGCTGTTATAGAGTATTTGCTGCTCTCACACACAGAGTTCTGCAGCATTGTGTTGGGCACCTCAATGAATGGCTACAAAAAGCGTTAAGACCTGTCTGGTATTTCTTCTCATTATTGTTCTCTTTATGCACCTTGTGCCATCTATTTCTTTTGATGAGTTCAGTATGAAATGTCTTCTGACAAGCTACCAAGGAAAGCCACTGATGAACATCAATGGTCAAAATACCAGAAAAGTGAAAACACTAACTTTTTTCTAGGGTGTGTGGGATGCAAGCCCTCATGTACTCACCCTAACATATATATATATATATATATATATATATATATATATATATATATATATATAGATAGATATAGATATAGATATAGATGTACATAGATAGATATGGGTCTACTATGGTGAAGACCATAGGATCAAAGTTTTGAAACTTCAAATCATTATTGCCATACAATGCTGAATGGTACATTTAAGCAATAACCCATGCCTGGGTGTGGGTAATGCTGGATTTACCCACGATTGGTGTGGTTTGGTCATGAGGCCGAAGCCCGAGTGGCCAAACAAAGACAACCATGGGTAAATCCAGCATTACCCACACCCAGAAGTGGGTTATTGCTATTATACAATGACATTATTTAAGAAAAAAAATACTTACTTTTCTTAAATAATGGCATTGTATAATGCCTCCGTGCTGCCCTTCCGCAGCTGTCTGGTATTCTGCGGAAGTTCTGATGTACTGCGCATGTGTATGCTTACACAGTACATAAGAGCTGTGGGTGGAAGCAATGGAGAAAGTAAGATCTCCGTTGCTTTTTACAAAATGTCTCTCTATGTTAAAGTAGAGGGGAATCTCTGTTACTTTTTTTAAAAGCTGTCTCACTATGTTAAACTCCTTTAACATAGCGAGACAGTTTCTAAAAAGCAATGGAGATCTTGTGTTCTCCGTTACTGTAAAAAAAAAAAAAAAGACTCATACTAATGGAAAAAGTCTGGGGAACCGAACCTTTTCCTTTAGTATAAGTCTTTGATTTACAACATGGATGCTGACCAATCAGCGTGGACATTTTACAATATTAATGGGGGGGGTCATTGTATAATTACTATTTTTCTTGGAGTTGGTATACTTAATTATCAACCTGCAAAAATATAAAAAAAACATTTTTTTGTTTTTATTTTTTTTTATTTACATTTCAAAGTTTCAAAACTTTCACCTTATGGTCTCGCCCATAAGAAATTTGAAGTTTTGAAACTGTGAAATTTAAAAGTAGATCCATATATACTCTGTCACAAAAATATAAAGAATGGAGAAATCACCTGAAACAAATAAATCACAGCCAGTGCATATTGGCAGTCATTCCCTATGGGAAACAGTCACTGGCCTTCTTTTCCTTGATGTTGTCTCAGCTGGGCACTTAAAACTTGTGGAATCAAAACTCAAACACTTAGGTAGATATACAGTTATTGAATAGCAATATGATATAGTGTCTTGATTTAAAGGAACAAATGACATGCTTGCTAATTTCTTCTGCATGCTGGACTAAACAGGAAAAAGAGATACCACTACCTTTGGCTTACCATTTCAGGACTCAGACACACTAGAGCACTTAATACTAGTCCTGTATAAACCACTAATATTTTGTCTCAAGACAGCAGAGAAAAGTTGGATGAGAATGATTTCTATGGTGTTTTTCTCCATATCTTATCTGTTATATAACTATATATACAACTGCACCCTTATTATACTTCCCAAAGTTGGAGAATCACATTTTAACTACCCTATGAGGAAATGGCCATAGCCTTCACTGTACATGAACAACATACTTATCAGCAAAAGTAAGGCATAAAGACAGTTTGAACAGTTACCATGATTTAAGTAACAGCTGACCTTTTTTCACTCTGAAACTGTTTCACTTATTCTATTCATCTATGCTTTATGAATTATGTCTGACTCCTATAGTGACACTATCCATGTTGCTTATTAGGAAGTTATAAACAGAGGTAGATTCTCTGCAATAGCTGCACACATGAACACACACACACACACACACACACACACACACACACACACACACACACACACACACACACACACACACAAACATATATGCAGACATACTCTAAGCCCATAAGTACACATAATGTACATATTTTTAAGTATATTTTGTTAGTCAATATATCACAAAGAATCAAAGCAATAGCACTTTTTCCCAAAAACAAATAGTACACTCTGACCCCATGTGCAAAAATGGGAAAAAAGGGGTTGTTGATGGATATCTCTATCTCTATCTCTATTTATCTATAGTGTGGCTATATACAATATTTACATTGTGTGTCTATGATGATAGCATATTAGTTTAATTGACTATACAGTTAAATTCTCTATTTCAAGAAAGTAGAATTTATAGTCTGTTAAAATCAATAAGTTCCATTATGTATTAAGGCCAGTACTCAAAGTAAATTGGCTTAGTAGTAATTTTCTGCTTTACTGTCTCTATTACTTTATCCTGAACACTTTATGAAAGGGATACAAAGCTCAGAAATGAAACCAATGTCTTCTATAAAAGTATTCTTGTAAGTGTCTTACAGTTAGGATTATCCTGAGTACAGGATACTGTATTTTTGAACACCAAAAGGTAAATTATTATTTTTATTATATAACACCATTTTTTTTGCAAAAAGAATTATCTGGCAAAAGCACATGATACAAGTTCCAAATTGTGACCCAAATTCTTGTAGAATCCCCACTAATAAAGTGTGAACCGTCTGCTTTCAAGTTTAACTTTCATTTCCAACCCTGCATGTTGACAGTTTGTAATACATTGGTTAAACTGTCTGGAATGTAAAAACCTCTATGTAATACTTTCCAAGTATAAATTCTCAAAAATGGGGAACTTTTGGTAGATCATAGCCAAAGATTTAGTATTTGATCTATTTTTTTTCAAAACTGTAGTGATATCCCTGAAAAAAAAAAATACTTCCACAACTTCTCATTTGGTTCAATCTTGCTTGTGATCAGTATTGAATGTAGATCTGAGAATTGTGAGGTACTCATTTTATTAGTATTTGTCATTTTACAAATATATTCTATTAGTTTGGATGGCAAAACAGAGTTCATTGTTCTCATTTCACCAATATTCCTTTGTAAGAAAGAACAAATTTATTGAATATTTATCTAATATTCTTCATTAATTCCATATTTATTTGTTAAGAGTTACACTGATTTGATTTGTGGCTCAGACAAAAAAGTTGTCCATCCCAGCTAGTTTTCTTTTTTTTCTGTTTGATCATATTTTGAAATGTACTCCCTCTAACAATCTCTTGGTTGCACATAATTACAAATTTACATTTACACATCCCCTAGAGTTGATTTATTTATAAATATTATTTTCTAAGATTTTTAAGTATGCAGGTCTCATAATTCAAATCAGTAGGATTATTGATTTTGTTTTGAAAATATTTACTTATCATTGTCCAGCCCAGCTAGTTTTCTTTTTTCTGTTTGATCATATTTTAAAATTTACTCCCTCTAACAATCCCTTGGTTGTACATAATTAAAATTTTAAGTTTACCCATCCCCTAGAGTTTAATTGTTTATAAATATTATTTTCTGAGATTTTTAAGTATACAAGTCTTATAATTCAAACCAACCAGTTATTTTGAAAATATTTAATTATCATTAGACATATTTTATTATTTGCAGTTTTAATTGCATGTTCCGTTTTGTTTTTGGTTTGTTGTCATTTATGAACACCACATGTAGATCTTGCCATTTAGCCACATATGCACTATCTATCCCATATATAACCGTTTTAATTATGGATGCTTGTATATATAACTTTCTAGAAATATTACCTATTCATTGTTCTAAGATATAATATGATTGTAAGCCACTCTGGGCTTTTGAGAAATCAGAAAAATTTAAGAAGTGCTTTCTTAAAGTGATTTATCTGTTCTTTACTCAACACAGAGCAGTTGTTTAGACTATATATTCGATCTTTTATAAAACAAATATTAAATATAATCTGTTTTCAAATACTGACAGCATTTTATTCTACTTTTTTATTAAGCTATCAATGGCATTAATACTTTTATTATAATTTTTTGTTCCAATTACCTTTATATTGTTTTTAAAGTTATTCTGACATATTTTTAATTCTTTACTTTCTTTAAGTGAAACTGATTTGGATATACATATTTTTTTATTCAGAATAACCCCTTCAGTTTTTGTTGTTATTTAAAGGTAGTCCTAATATTTTTTCAAATTTATTTAAATTGTTTATATAATATTTTTATATTTTCATAGTTGTTATTGTTAATACTATATCACCAGTAAATAATAATAATAAAAATAACAGTAATAATAATGTAGGGTCATAGCCTTCACCATGTTAATTCATTATATATCCGACTTTGCCATATTGCTGAAGTGAATGGTTCTATTCCAAGGGCAAATAATATGGACAAATGTAGGCATCCGTGTTTTGTACCATTTTCAATATCAAGGATGTGAGATAAGATAGAACTCAACTACACATATGGTGTGTTATTTGCACAAAGGTTTCTATTTAGCTTTATAAATTCCTTGCATAAATTTAAATTTAATAATTACATCATGGTACTTTTTACTTTTTTCACTGTAAATTGCCCAGTTGGACATTCCCGGTAAAGAAATAGAAAATAAAAATAAAATAAAATGAATAGATAAAGTCTAGTACTACATATAGGTATTCACAAGCTCAATGAGGCAAAGGCCTTTAATAATATTTTATAATATTTTATTTTTGACATAACCTATTAAAGTTAGAATATACTTGGTGTTATCTTGAGTTTGTCGATGCAGAATGAAGTCTGTCTGATCATAATTTATTAGATCTGACATATGTTGTTTCATTCTTTCTGAAATATAGATATAAAGATTTTATAATCTATATTTAGACACAACACTATAACTCAGGGAACACACTGACCCCGGGATTCACTAATCCTCCATGTAAGACTAAATAAGTCTTACAAGGAAACTGCAGCTTAAGAGGATGCATATTCATGAGGGCATGCTGACTCAACTCTAAGGCTAACACGGAGCGTGCACGAGTGTAGGGGGCATGTCGGACTGCCGAGCAGTCCAAAAATCCATGCCCCTGCAAGTCTCACAATCATGTAATGTAAATGACATGAGTGAGTCCGGTTAAATGTGTACATACACAACACTACACAACCCCACATTCTAAACCCCTGTACAATTATAAAATGTAAAACTCTTAATTTTATTTTATTATTATTACCAAAATAGCTGCCAGTATTTGTGTGTGTTTGCATGGGTTTGCCCATTGCTTAGCTACAGTTAGTTTAGGCATCGAAGAGGATAATAAGACACTTATATACAAATTAAGCCAAATAGCAATAGTGTAGTGGTAGAGCCTTCGCACAAAGAGGAGGTATTCCCAGTTAAAGTCCCTCCACTCCCCTTTCTATTTTCTGTATGAAATCTGTATAGAAATATAATTCCTGACATTTATCTTTTAAAATTTAGTAAAAAGCATTGAAATGGCCTATGTAGTAGTGAATGATATTTAATACATATATAAGAAGGTGAATTGGTTATGCATACTGATGAATGCATAAGTAACATATCTTAAGCAATGTAAAGCACTGCTAAGCAAAGTTTACCAGTATTAAGCACATTTAAGTATAATTGCTCATAGCTTAGCACTGCTTTAACTAGTGCAAGGGCTTTGCGTGTAGCTGCGCATCCCGCTAACTAGCGCAACGTCGGGCAACGTTGAGCAACGTAGAGCAATGTTGGGCAAAGTTGAGCAAAGTTGGCTAAACACAGCCACACCTCCTAGCCGGTAAGGCCAGTAGTAAAATAAAAAGCAATGACAGGCCTCGAACCCGGGATACTGTGCACCATAATCACAGTACTGAGCCACTAAGCCATGACAGTTTTTTATATTCATGCACTGTCAACACACACATACATATTAGTGAAAGTTTACCCAGTGCTAAGCAGGTGTGCTCTCAGCTGAGAATTTTCAAAACTGGCCAATCACAAATATGTGAGGGAAATGAGGCATATTTAAGCTCCATAGGCGGGAATACTTGCCATAACTGGTTGTTGCTCCCATCTGCAGGCAGCATGGCTGATGTTGGAGAGGGCTCTCGCTTTCGAGCACAACTGTGGGGCATTGAGGAGTCAAAAGTGATGGTTTGGCTCCTCGTCCATAATCCTGATGCCAGACTCCTGCAGGGCCAGTTCCAGGGCACTGAATACAAAGTGGAAGCATGGAACCATCTTGCACATGATCTCACCAGTGCCACAGGCATTCCTCGGACTAGTGAGCAGGTCAGACACCACTACGCAGACCTGAAAAGATGCAAGCAGGACCAACTGAACCAGTGGATAGAGGAGGCCCGTGGGATGCAAAATGCCCCACAACTGAGTAGGTAGCCATGGAATGAAGTATGTAAGAATTGCTATTGTAGTCGATATTATGGATAGGTATGTGTCTCAATATCACTTCATTTACTTCACAGCTGCAGGTGTCAGGGCTGCAAATCAGCAAGCCTATGCAGATAGGCTGCTAAGGCTGCACCACCAGGCAGGTTAGCAATTATTCTGCATGTATTGTTATACAAAATAAATGAGAGAGCCTGAAAAAAGTGTTGTAGCCCAATAATAAAGGTATAATATGTCTTGAATAACTTCTCTGCATGTACTGTTATGTAAAATAAGTGAGAAAGCCTGAAAAAGAGTGTTGTAATCCATTAATAAAGGTATAACATGTCTTAAATAAGTTGTCTGCATGCACTGTAATATCAAATAAATGAGACAGCCTCTAGAAAAGTGTGTAATGTAATTAATAAAGGTATAATTCCTGGAGTGTGTCTGTGTCACTTTCTTTGAAATGTTGTTGTACTCTTGCATTATAGAAATAGTACTGTTGTATTAAGTGCTGTCAACCCAACTTGGGTAGGCCCATAGAAAGTGGATGAAGGGAGTGCCAGTAGCTGTTAAGCATATATACAGTCCTCAACTGTTGGTTCATGGCTGGCATGTATAGGTAACTCTGGCACATGAGTAGCTTGTTATTGTGTTCCCCAGAAATGTCAGTGTGTGCTGCTAGAAATGTAGGGCACTGTTAAAATGTAACTGATAATGTCACCTGGACATATCCAGATATGTAGATATATAAATATAAATAAAATATATAAATACGTAGCAGTAACATCTGCATCCTGGACAATTTGTATGTCAGATACAGTTCAGGTATGTAAGGAACTAGCAAAACCCATTTCACGATTTAACGGACATTGCCTAGTGTAGTAATCCATGTAGGGGATATATACCTGCAGTCAATAGCAATGCAGTGTAAACTATAAGTACATATAAGTTGTTAATGGCGGTATCTTTTTACACCCTACTGTATGTGCATAAGCAATGCAATTCCACACCTCAATGGGTATGTCTAATTTCAAAACATTTGTTGGGACATATGTCCTATCGGTTTATAAATATCTGCATTTACTTTGATGCATGTGCCCTGTTCAAATACCACAATCTTGGTGGCCTGTTGCCACCAATCAATCCTTCATGCTGTTGGAATGTCCACTGTTGTTCTATATATGCATGTGTTATGCTTGCTGTTCAACTGTTGTAACTCTGGTGTTGGGTTAATGGGAATATTACTGCATGCTGTTACAACTAATACAGAATGCTGTTGGCTGTTACCAACCCATATTGTCATTAAATCCTCCTAAACATAGAATGTATGGGAAAGCCGGTCCCAGTGAACCCACCTGTCCCACCTCAGCTGGCGATGGCACCTGGCACCAGCAGGTCTGGTGCCCAGCCCTAGGCCTCCTCCTCTGTTGGCCCTGTGCCACCTTCGGGTGGAAGCACTGCAGGGGATGGGGCTCGCCCCCCCCTGCAAGCGTGGCCAGAGGAGGGCCACCTATCACCCTCCGAATGGTCCAGGCTGTGGTGCGTAGGGAGATCGAGTGTTCGGTCACTGATCTTCTATGCCAGCTTGAGGCATGCATGGCGTGACTCATGGGTAAGCCTGCCCCTCCTACACAACCCCCAGCACAGCCACCCACCGGGCTGTGAAGGTGCAGTGGTGACTGCCCATGGGTAGGGTTCTCAGTTCCACTGTTGCCATCTGTGGGCTCATGGGCTTGCGATTTCCAAACATCCTTCCACGTCAATGGTGTTCACCCACCACATGTGTCATATTCTGCTCCTGTATGCATCTTGTTTGTCTTGTCTGTTTACCTCCCCAACCTACCTCCCCAAATATACCTACTTCCCCTACCCCACATTCCACTCTCACCTGAAAAAAAAGAAAAAAAAAAAAAAAGGGCAATCTGCTCCAAACAAAAAGTTATGCCCCATACATAGCTGCCCATTTTGCACACATGTCCACTGGACACATAAACTGATATTTAATTGGCAGTACAACATACTTTTTTGTCCTCACCCCTCTCTCATGGGTGGAAGGTTTCAAATTTCCCTCCAAATTTCTAGTATATGCACAGCTGTTGTTGTTAAAGAAATGGGCAGCTATGGACCTTCCCTACACCTGTCCTGCACATCCCTAGCTGTTTTCCCTACTGTTTTTCCCTCTTTGTGCCCCTTTTTCACCACTTTCCTATCTCCCCATTTTCTTTTCTTTCAAAGAAATGAGCGAGGGGTTAGCGGGAGTAAGCAACTTTAAGCAGTAGTTAGTGGGTTTGCACAAATGTGCGCTTGTGTGCGCTTAGCTAAGTATTGCTAAGCTTTGCGCAAACATGCGCATACCCACTTACATCTGCTTAAAAGTGCCTTAGTCACCCTGCATGTGAGGGCCCTTGTTCTGCTCAGCAGCAAAATAAAACACCACTATCAGTCTCGAACCCCGGACTTTGGACACACTAGACTGCATGAAGTACCACTAAGCCGCAGTAGATATACAGCAGGTTGTTGCTGAAATATATATATCATGCATTAGAATGAGTGAATGTAAAGGAAAGATAGGAATGCCATAACACAAAACCTGTTCTGTGGAACTTTACCAGCAGCTGTTGTGGAATTGCATTACATGACTGTGATAACAGAACCAGCCATTCTAGCAATAAATAATGTTACAGCAGCACTTTACAACCCCCACACAGTATCATAGCAGGACAATCCCTACCCAAATGTACAAAATACCTGTGTGTTCAGGGTCCAGCAAGGATGTAGGTAGACAAATTAAACCCCAAAATAAACACTGCAACGGCAGGGATCCACACCACGAAAATCTTTATTTAAACAATTGTACACAATTGAGCGCTTTCTTCCCTGCTACCAGGGATTTCATCTGATGAAATCCCTGGTAGCAGGGAAGAAAGCGCTCAATCGTGTAGAATTGTTTAAATAAAGATTTTCGTGGTGTGGATCCCTGCCATTGCAGTGTTTATTTTTGGGTTTAATTTGTGGACTTGACACTGTTTGGCTCTATTTCATAAGGTTAAGGATGTAGGTAGGCATACTCAGTACTGGAATTGTCCAGTTTTCATGAGCATCCTGTGCTAATGTCAACAAAAAAGCACAAACTGTGCAGAAGTGAGTACATTAATATTTACAGTATAGCAGTTCACAAACAGTTCATGTGTGAAATGAAAACACTCAATAACTACGTATGTATGGCAGCTAATTGTATAAGTAGAAAAGAAACTACATACTCCCATATATCTTGTGTTAGCATTTGTAGGGGCAAGTACAATTCTACACTGACAACTGTGTACTGGAAGTGGCAACATTCAGGTCTGAGTACAACATTCAAATCACTGGCTACACCCCTAGCTTCAGATATAAGAAGTATACCAACCTTCTGACTTACACAACGGTGTCCACAGCAAACAAGCATGGTCCCCACTTTGGAAAGCTGAAAGGGCTACGCCTACCTGACTTAGCAATTTATAGCAGTGGGTTGCCATGACAGTGAGTACTGCAATTACCACACAGCAGGCTGCATGCAATTACCAAACGGTGGCCACCAGTTGGTACAGAAGCCATCACATGCACATGTGCAGATATTCATAAAAGCAGGCTGTACTTGCTGTCCACACATGCAATAATTTCATTGCAGCTATGGAGAGAGAGAGAGAGAGAGAGAGACACACACACAGACAGACAGACAGACAGTGACATCCACAACAACAGCAACAGCAACAGAATAAAAAAAAGATATAAAAAATTTATATTAAAAAAAAATAAGATATTAAAAAAAAATACAAAACACACGGAACTGACAAATACAAACACATAGAAAGGAAAGGTATGTAACAGATATGTATTTACTGGCATGTAGTAGATGTTTTTGAAGAGTACTCTACATACTTTGAATCATCCATATGTGGCAGCAGTACTTATCTATGCACAGATGCCCTGCATAACTACTGCCATGGACAAATCAGTATGTAGCTGTGTGCAGTGGGATATGACTGTGACATATGTAGTTCAGCATTAAATGTCAAACATCTGATCCATGTTATCTGTGTTCTGTACAGTAGTATGTACAATGTCTGTCTGGGGGAGTAGCGCATACAGTTATATAAACATGGATGTGACAGAGTAACAAATGCATGATAGTCATATTAACATGTAGCTTAGCACTGGCAACAGCTGTACCAGGCTAGTATGCTAATGTAGCATTTGCAGCTATATATACACCCCCTAATATTACTCTGTGGTCACATGTGACACCTGTTCATGTTGCAGCAAGGCCCAACAGGTCAGCCATGAGGTACATGGACTTACAACAGTGTGGACCTTGTGTGTGTATGGCACACACATACGGAGAGATCTGTCTGTGTCAGATGTATGAGCATCAGTACATGTGCATAGAGCAAGGGACATACTGCAACTGTTTGTGAAGGGTGGACATATATATGTTGGTGAAGGTTGTTATGTGCATATTTCTATGTAGGTTGTAGTGTGTGGCAAACAAGACAGCATACAGTGCTGATATATGACATGTGATGGTTAAACGCTGTGGGTATGATTTGTCAGGTTTGCAGTGTTGCAGCCAGTGAGGCCTGCTAAAGCTACATGGGCTGAGAACACCTTCAATGCATTCCGCACAACACTGTGCAATATTATTACATAACTGTATACCTCACAACCTTTGCATAATTGATATTTCCACCATGAAAGGTGGACTGTATATGTGCCTATATGTATATCTATATGTACACCAATGGATGTTTATATGTATGTGTGTGTGTGTGTATATATATATATGTATATATATATATATATATATATATATATATATATATATATATATATATATATATATAGAGAGAGAGAGAGAGAGAGAGAGACAGGGTCATATTTATTGTGACAGATGCCTGGTGACAAAGCCATGGACTCAAGCTCAATGTTGAAGCTGCATTGGCATCCCTTCTGGCAAAAACTCCGTACCCATGAACTACCACATAGGTGGTAGTCTATTTAACACTGAAAGTGTGATAAGAGACAATGGGACACAGTTGGCAGTAGTCTCCCCTTTGATAATCAAAGTGCCACACTAGTCATGTAATCTGTCTACGTGGCACACCTCATCACAAAAGGTGTGTCATCCAGGGAAATATAGATCAGTGTTCCCCTCTAATCATCATACATAAAACCCATTATAGAGTACAATGCCCCATGTGGTATGTACCTCACAATACATCTAAAGCAAATGGGAAGGCCAAAGACATACCACACAAAGAGTAATACCTGCCTCAAACAGATGCCCTATGCAGACCGTCTCACAAAACCACAGCTAGACTGTGTTGCATACCACCTACCCAGAGGTGACCTCTGCCTAACATACAAAGCTATGTCAAACCCAGAGCTGTTGGACATGCTCCACGTAAACAGATCACATCCACTACGAGCTACACACTCTAGGGACCTAAACCTTGTCACCTCAATAGACAGAACATGCTGGAGGGATAGATTCCTGTCTCAGAGACATCTCATACTCTGGAACAAACCACCTATTAATAGCAAACCAAGCTCTTCATTAGCAGTTGTCATGAATAATCCTGATGATTGGATGGGAGATAGGAAATACAGACCGGGAATCACCTCTGTGGCTCTGCTGGATAGGGGCACGTGAAATTAAATTACATTTGTGTCAAAGTCCAGGGTAGCATATGGCTAGACTTCTATAGGCCCTAGGGCCAATAGCCTATTACCTACCTATGAATCATTACACACCCACATGTACTTGTTGCAATAATTGCTATGTGAGGTTGACTGAGTGTGATGGTGAATGTGTTGGTGAATGTGTCGAGGTTCTGTAAATGTGTGATAGCTTAGTGGGAAACTGTTTGTGACATGCTATTTTGTGTCCTAGCTCTGATCCCAGCAAAAGATGTGTATGCTATTGCTTGGCAGAAAAAGCAGTATGGCATGCGGTCTGACATAGTCCCTTGGTGTGGAATGGGGTGTGCCATTGTAGGCTAAAGCAGTACATGTATGCTTATTGATTGGTACTGCTGGTGAATCTAAATCCCGTGTGAACTGTAGTACTACCTGAGGCTGTAGGCCTAAACAGCACAGTATGATGTATGTCCACATTGCTTGGAAACACTGTTATGTGTGTTCCCTGTAGTTCTCACAGATTACATACCTCAAGAATAATGTTTTGTAAGTACTGACACACAGTACTGCATGGTACACAGGTAAAGCTTATCTGGGTTGCCATACCTTTGTGTCTTGTATGTATGTCTGATGTGTGTGTGTGGGTATGCCTGTAACATGCCATCGGTCATATTTGTGTTACAGGATATAAGTGCGTATCTAGCAACATGTATAGTCTAGTACAGCAGTATGCCAACTATACTAACGAATGTGCACATATGTTAGGCAGGGGTTTGCCACCAACAACTAGTGTGGTATACTTGTAATACTGTAACTGGACTTTACAATCATTGCAATGGATGACATATTTCTTTATGCATTAGCTTGATATATACCGCCTGTGGCTAAGTGGTGCATTGTGTCACATACAGTGTGACATGTACTGCTGTGTAGTCTTACATACTGCTTTCTCTTTGTTGCTGTGCAGAACATGGTGTGATATATAGAGCGTGCCAGGCACTGTCAGGCAGTTGTGGTATGAGCACTGATATGTGGTATTGAAAGTGTGTATCCTCTGACAGCCAATAGGTTGCTATATATGGCAGTTCAGTGATATCTGTACTTTAGAATAAGTGTGCCACATGACTTGCTCACACATATTGTTTCATTGTCTTCCAGGGTCATGGCTTACCATCTCAATCCAACATATAGCTCAGCTTAGGATGAGCAGATCACAACCAGCCTGGTTCAGCACTATGCCCTGCTGTTCTCAAGAACCAGCCAGGACCGGCATGAGAGGACTGCACTGTGGCAAGATGTTGTCCATCGGGTAAATGACATAGGCATGCATAACCGGACATATGAGCAGGTATGCCATCACTGCAGTGATTTACTTAAATATGTCCAGCAGCGTACATCTGATGTCTGTAGACAACAGCTTGCCACAGGTGGTGGGGTAGCCATCCACCCCCCCCTCACCAGAGTGGAGGAGCTGCTCCTCAGCCTGGTGACTCCCGGCCAACAACAACAGCAAACATGTATCATCATGGAGGCCAGAGCCACCCAGCGAGTTGACACAGAGCGTGCAGGTAACATGGCATATCTGTAGACTACTGTTACGTCTATTGGTAGATCATGCATATGTGAGATGTGTACTGTGTAGTTAGTAGATATGGAGCCTGGTGTTGTGCAATGCTGATAATTTGGAACATAATCTGTAGGCCTGTGACTGTCAACCGTTGTACTACTGTAAGATTGCAAACCCACAGTAGCAATGCCACAGTTTTTGCCACTGACAAACTATCTCATATCCTTGTAGGTCTTTCTGGTGTGACAGCAAGGCAGCAGATCTATGCTGGTGAGTGTGTTCTACTTTTAATATTGCATGATATATGTGCATGTCATAGGTGAGGTGTAGGACATGTACACGTAACACACCTACGCATAATGCATGCTGTGCATGTTTGCTGTGAGACTATGCACATCCCAGTAACATGTGTAGCTGCCTCAAACACATGCAATACACAGAGCATCCCACACAATTGTGACAAAACTGTAGTGGACATTGGATAGGAAGTGTCGATACACATGCACACAACATGCACAACATTGTCATATGCAGTACACGTTAATATGCTACACATGGCATATTCAGACACCCACTGTAAGGTCACACTCCATTATCCCAAATGTAATCCACACAGCACACATAATATACCTGAGTGGTAGGGGCCTATCATGGGGCTGTGCGACACTCTGTAACACATAACACAATCATGTTAGGCAATGCTCCCTATTGGGCATCTTACAAACCCATGTAACAACTGGTTGTGAAATGGTGAATGTAGCCATGGTACTGCAGTTCAGGTACAGCATGCTAGGTGTCAGTCTGGCACACATTAGTAGCCTTGAGTGACCACATGATGATGCATGATGATGGCTCATGGTACTACATCTCATCCAGTTACAGTAACCACAGTACTACACATCGCATTCATTGATATGCACCTCACTGTTGTGTGTGTGCAAACATATGCACCTATACACAATATGCATAGCAATCACCATTTGTACATAGTGACACATATATGTCTTGTAATGCTATGGAGTGTATAGGTCACATGACACACACTGGGTATGAGTGATGTTTAATGTTGCAGTTGTTTTGTAGCATGCCCTGTCATGGCTGGCACTGGCATGTACACAATATGTCCTACACTCACCATAACCACTGTACAATGGCTATGTTGAGTAATGGTATTCCATCAGGTATACATGCACCACTCATCCTGTGTGTATACATAGCATGCATGTGCTAAACCTGTGTCCACAATTATCCGCTAAAGACACAGACACTCTAATCAGAAATGGATACCTATGTGACACACATATAAACATCCAGCCATGGTCTGTATACCTGTGAGTGATGGTGCACAGGACATTGCAGAGCTTTCAATACTTCCACAGCAATGTTGTGTCCATGTACACACTGTGTTCCAGGGTGAGGCCAATCACTGAACAACAACACACATGCGTCAGAGCCATGCATACTATTATTAGCAAGGGCTGTCTACACCCACACTGCATGCTGTTGAGCAACACACGTCCTGCATGCTGACACGTGTGATATGACAGTTTGGCTTGTGATACTGTACCCCACCATCAACCGCTATTGAGTATGTTCTGGATTGCTGGTGGTGTGTGTGTGTGTGTGTGTGTGTGTGTGTGTGTGTGTGTGTGTGTGTGTGTGTGTGCGTGTGTGCATGTGTTCACGTGTGCATGTGTTCATGTGTGCATGTGTGCATGTATTCATGTGTTCATGTGTTCATATGTGCATGTGTGCATGTGTTCATGTGTGCATGTGTTCATGTGTGCATGTGTGCATGTGTGCATGCATGCTTGTGTTCATGTGTACATGTGTGCATGTGTTCATGTGTGCATGTGTTCATGTGTGCATGTTTGCATGTGTCCCGACATCAAGTACAGGTTGTAAAGTGTGTTTCCTATCTTCCTCTCACAGGTGCTGAGGTTGGGCTGGTTCACTGCAGCAGGGAACCTGATGTCACTGAGCAAAATAGTGATGATGAGGATAGGTGTGTTGAGGCACAGACATGTTTGCCAGGGTCTGTTTTTGGGCCACCAATTGACAGAACACAAGTTTCCACCCCATCCATGCACACAGTCATACTGCTAATACATCCATCACCAATGCCCTTAGCTGAGGGACAGTGTACAGTCAGCATTGGCCAGGACAGTGTGGTATCTATGGCATATGCATCCCGATACAGCAGCCATACCCAGATGTCTGGAAGGGTACCACATAGGCAGATGTCCAGGGGTTCTCATTGGAGCACTGCTGCTCATCATGCCCCTGGCAGACGTGCCACAGTCTTACAACCTCACGCATGTTCCAGGCTGTCATGGAGGCACAGGCACATATGGAACGGTACACTAGACAGGGACTAAGGGCACAGAGGGAACATAACACCGCTGTAATTGACAGTATCCATGACCTAGCAGGTGCCATCTGTAATTACACTGAGGTCACTGATAGACGTTGGGGTGAGACATTAGATGTCCTCCGCAATGTCATGTCCATGTGTCAGGACAGTGAAGGACAGTTGAGACATCAATGTGGATGTATGCCAGCAACATCAGCAGCTGGCAGTCACCGCGGATGTCCTTCAAGCCACAGACGCTCCCGTAGTGCCAGTACAAGCCCCAGCAATGTTGGGGGTGGGCTGTCCATAGACCATCCTAGAAGACCACATGCACGTGGTCTGGACAGTACAGCAGGGACCTGGGTCCATTGTACGTCTGTCCACCTCTGAGGATAGTACCCAGTCTGGCTTAGTACCTGATACTGTCAGTAGCACACCTGCCAGGCACAGGTTCCGTGTCCGTGGCCAGAGATGGCGATCTGTAAAGCATGGCAGGTGCAGTCTGTGGCTGTCCTACAAATCCCCATATATGGCAGCCAGATGGTAGAACTGTCTGCATGCAGACACATGCCCACATAAAACAGACACCTAGGGCTAACACATACCCGCACACATTACATCAACATTGGCCCATAGCAGTACTCTTGGCCCTCACACACACACACACGCACACACACGCACACACACACACACACACACACACACACACACACACACACACACACACACACACACACACACACACACACACACACACACACACACACACACACACACACATGTCGATTGTATGGCTCAATGTAGGCCTCTGGCAAACCAACAACACACCCTGTGCATATGATGAAACCTGTGCCACCTCCTGTCATCCATAACATTGATGCAGGAACAGGCTACCATGGTGCTGATGCACAGGGTGACTTGACAGCAGTATAGCAATGTTAGCATGTTGTCAGCAGTAGACTGTAATGATATCCTTGAAGGTGTAGCTGAGCAGGCATGATGCATTAAAGCTATGATTGTCAATATAGTATTGTTTACACCAGTGTTAGTTCCAATAGTGTATTGTCCACCCTTGTGCCACTTGGCTAATGTGTGTAGTATTGGCAGCATGTGTTATAGAGTGGACAGTACGTGTGGGATGTGTGTAATACAGATTTGCAGGTGTACATTTGTGAACATGGTGGAGGTGCACTGTCTGCATGTACGTGCATAGTGGACACATGGGCAGGGTGACATGCCCTGTGTTACATAGTAACACTACATAGTTTCTATTGGTGGCCAGTATGCATTGTACTACACACATTTTGGAACTTGAGTACACATGTGTGTATGACATGGTTTGACACTGTGCTGTGGGTGATACTGTTACTATCTGTCATTGTTTTGCAATCTGGTAGTATACATAACCTCAACAGCCTGACCATAAACAATCGTTACATGATGTCTTGACAACTGGCACACAGATGTAGGACACATAGTAACATTTGGATCCTTCAGGTACTATACTATGCCAGTAACCAGTGGTATTAACCTGCACCCATTCCTGAGACCACTCCTTATTTGCCATATATCTCTCTTAGGTACAAGCAATCACAATAGGGATATGTCCATCCACGTCTGGAAATGCATACTGTGTCCTATAATGCATTCTCCAGATGACACACACATCCTCCACAAGGGTATCATACAGACAGATACCTGTTGTCAAACCCATGCTGTAAAGCTATAAGCCAACCAGAGCATAGTCAGCCACCTCTATGAAACATAATATCCCCACAGTACCACATAGGTAGTAGCCACCAACATGTTGAACAGGTACCGATGTGTACATGCAACCAAGTGTTACATCATCTCTACTTTGGTAATCACATTTCCAAAGGTATTTTGAAGTCCCTCGCTGGATCACATAAGCAATAAGGGGTCTGCATGCATATCCACAAAGGTTGTTGTACACCTATAATGAATAGCCATCATTGACAGACTTTGCTGTGTTTGAACAGGTCTGTAATATACCTCAGCCATAAACCCTCACTCACACAATTCAATAGAAACCATAATGAGTGTGTGTGACATGGATGACCTAGGCCAGGGATCTCTGCAGTGGCTGGCCTTGTCACAAGCATACAGATGTGACCTAAGGTCTGGTTCCCACCTATGAAATAATTGAGGTCACATGTACATATATGTATTTGCCACACAGCTACCTGACATGTGCAATGCACATACTGTTGTCATACTGATGTCATACAGTCGTAAAAGCAAAATCCACAACACATTGACTAACAGTGTCACACACATCAAGCGCACACACACACACTCACCAAGTGCAGGATTCAAACCCCTACCTAACTATTTCATGATACTAGAGAGTACACATTAACATGACACGCTATACACATTATTGGGAGTTCTTTTTTCCAGAGTTATATTTGTAGGATGGTGACATAATCAGACTTGACAAAGATTAGTATACCACTTTTAAAGTGTCTTACTACTCTCCAAAAAGGTTGCCCTTCTCCAAGGAGATCAGACACGAACACGCACTTGTCAAGTGCAGGATTCAAATCCCTACTTAACGATACTAGAAGCATTAACATGACGCGCTATACACATTACTGGGAACTCTATTTTCCACAGGTATATTTGTAGGATGGTGACATCATCAGACTTGACAAAGATTAGTATACCACTTTTAAGGTGTTTTACTACTCTCCAAAAAGGTTGCTCCTCACCAAAGAGATCACACACACTTGTTAAGTGCAGGATTCAATCCCCTACCTAATGACTTCATGATACTAGAGGAGTATGCATTAACACAACGCACTACATACATTACTGGTAGGTCTTTTTCCACAGTTATATTTGTAGGATGGTGACATCATCATCAGACTTGCAAAGATAAGTATACCACTTTTAAGGTGTTCTACTACTCTCCAAAAAGGTTGCTCCTCTACAAGGAGATCAGACATGAACACACACTTGTTAAGTGCAGGATTTAAACCCCTGCTTAACTACTTCATGATACTAGAAGAATATGCATTAACACGACATGCTACACACATTACTGGGAGCTCTTTTTTCCACAGGTATATTTGTAGGATGGTGACATCATCAGACTTGACAAAGATTAGTATACCACTTTTAAGGTGTTTTACTTCTCTCCAAAAAGGTTGCTCCTCACCAAGGAGATCACACACCTGTTAAGTGCAGGACTCAAACCCCTACCTAATGGCTTCATGATACTAGAGGAATACGCATTAACACAACACAACACGCTATATACATTACTGGCAGGTTTCATTTCCACAGGTATATTTTTAGGATGGTGACATCATTATCAGATTTGACAAAGATAAGTATACCACTTTTAAGGTGTTCTACTACTCTCCAAAAAGGTTGCTCCTCTCCAAGATGATTACACACAAACAGTTGTCAAGTGCAAGATTCAAACCCCTACCTAATTACTTCATGATACTAGAGGAGTATGCATTAACACGACATGCTATACACATTACTAGGAGGTCAATTTTCCACAGGTATATTTGTAGGATGGTGACATCATCAGACTTGACAAAGATAAGTATACCACTTTTAAGGTGTTCTACTAGTCTCCAAAAAGGTTGCTCCCCTTCAATGAGATCACATACAAACAACACACTTCTCAAGTGCAGGATTCAAACCCCTACCTAACTACTTTATGATACTACAGGAGTACACACTTACACAACACGCTACACACATTACTGTGAGCTCTATTTTCCACAGGTATATTTGTAGGATGGTGACATCATCAGACTATACAAAGTGGGTTACATTAGGTGGGCTACATAGAAGGAATGTCTAAACACTTTGGCCATGTGATCATCAAAGGAGAGTTTACTATCTACCTGTGTCCCCAGGGACATAATGACTTTCTCCGTACATACTGGATTACCACCTACGTGGTAATTTATGTGCAATTTGTTTTATCCAAAGGGGATGACTATCCCTTCTTTGGCATTCTGCTTGAGGGCATTGTTTTGACACCAGGTATCTGTCTCTGTAAGACCCTTCTGGAGGATGTCTGTGTCAGCCATTGAGTCGATTATGGACCACAGTTAGCAGTCATCTGCTAACCTGTTCAGCCATACTCCTCCCGTGCTTGCATGTACCTCTGAGCAGTATCTACTGAACAGGTGGGGTCCCAGGACCAAGACCTGTGTGATGCCATTTGTGACTGGCTTAGAATCGGACATGGCACCCGCAACCCTGAACATGTGTGTTTGATCTGTGAGCCACTTGGCCACCCATTCTGTGACATAGCTGTTAATGTTCAAGCTGGTAAGCTTGTCCATGATGACAGAGTGGGGAATTGTGTAGAAAGTCCTTATAGAGGTCCAGGTGGGACTATTTTCACCTCCATCTATGTCTTTGGTAACTGTTTCAAATAAGTCAACTAAGTTTAGGAGGCAGGATCTGCCTTTAACAAGGCCAAGTTGGGTAGAGTCCAGTGTCTGGAGGTCCCCAATGTCTCTGTTTATGGGTTCCATAACAATTTGCTCCATAGCTTTGCAGATCAGGCTGAGTAGACCTATAGGGCAATGGTTTCCAGGTTCTGTTGTGGCACCCCCTTTGTGTAGCTGGATGACTGTTGGTGTATGCCATTCTTTGGGTACATAGCCTTTGTTATGTTTGAGTCTGGACAGTGAATCTAGGTGAGGGTGTAGTTCCTTTTGGGGCTGGTGTAAGACGCAGCCTGGGACACCATCCAGTCCCATTGATGCTGTGTTCTTAGCTTTGGAGAGGGCTGTCTTTACCTGCATGTCCATGAAGTCTGGGGCTCTGCATTCTTCTGGGATGGACACAGGCCCTTTTGGGGGTGATGGGGGGGAGTTTGCATGGAACCTGTCCCCCAGTATGTGGGCAATGTAAGTTGGTTCAGTGTATTTCTTACCATTTTTCAGTAGCTGACAGCATATTTGGAAGTTGCCACCTACATGTTTTGTATAGCTATCGAAGGCTTTGTGGTTGTTATTCTTACATTCCTTGGCAATTTGTCTTTAGAAACTGGCCTTGGATTATTTTATGAGCGATCATTGTTTCTTCCTAATAATGATCAGTGATGCCTTTCCTTTTGTGAAGTTTGCTCTATCATGTGTTCGTTTCCTCCTGCTGTTGTCTAGCTTATTTATTGGCGACGACCACCAGATTGGTTTCTTATTTTTGGAGGAGTGTATCTTTGTTTTATTTGGGATGTCTCGATCAATGCATCCCTGTAGATGCTCATAGGATGCACTTGTATATGATTCGGCAGATTGTATAACATTAGCCTATAGCAAGGGGGCTTTGGAACTTTCCACTTTGGTCTTGGGAAGTGTGCAGTTTGCTTTTGAAAATGTCTTCACAGTGGTTTCATTGACTGGGGGGGCTTACACGGGTGCACACATGAGCACACAGGCATAGATGGGTTTACAGGCGCTCACATGCATGCACACAGTGTAAGCATCTTTGCAAGAAACTTTAGTGATATCCACGGCGTACACCTTTGGTTTCTGGGTTTCAGTTAAGTCAACTGTAGACACGCCTCTTCCAGTCCTAAGTAACTCACAGCAAACACATGCCACTCTGCTCCAATAAGCTTGCAGTCTTTGATACATACCCCTCATGATGTCACCTATCTTCTACTCTACTACTCCCCTAATCCTACACTTACACTCTAGGTTCATGGTTCACATGGCAGGGAAAATTGGGATTCACTATCCTTATCCTAATTTGCATAGGATTGCCTACTAATGCTTGGGTACATCTCTCAAACTGAGATTCCCCCCCTTAGCAACCACTACTCAGTAGCCTTGTTGTCTTCAGCCTGCCATTCACCTGCATGGCAGAGGAATATTTTTAATAAAATGTCTATTTTTGACTTTTTTGATTTTATTTTCTGGGTTTTATAGCACCGCACGTTTACAAGGCGCTGCGCTACACTTAAACATCGGAGATCGGGGGAAAAATGTATTTTTAATATTTTGCAACAGATAACAATGCCAATGGCCTTATGTTTGGACATTTGCATGCTTCCTCAACTGGATGCATCCTTTATTTGGAGTTGTCATAGCTCCGTTTTGCTATTTGCAGAAAGGTACTCAGTTACCAACGGAGTACATTTCTGCAAGTGACTCTACTCTTACTTGGACAGGTTAGTGTTTCCTGGATCACAAATTTACCTCATTTGCATAGCTTTCAGCAGCAAATGAGGTAATTTGCATAACATAACACTGTCCGTGCAAGAGTAGTTTTAGAAGCTCTCATGCACGCCCCTGCCAGCTGTTGCTGGATCGCTCGGCAGACATATTGGATGTCTGGAGTCTTACTCTACTCTTAGACTCCGTGCAAGCCTTCGTGAATCTGGCCCTGAGTCTTTATTATGTTTTGGAATTAGTGTTACTAAAGTTTATTTGCAAGAGGGAGGTGTCTTGTTTAGAATGCTGTATGACCACTAGAGCTTCATGAAGGGTTTGTATAATGTTAGCAGGTAAGATATATGCCCAGATTCTGCAAACGTGCTGTTAGTGTAAGTGACTATTTACACCAACAGCAGGTTCTTTGGGAATTTGGCCTCTGGTGTATGCCTGTTTCAAGATCAGTCTTACACTGAAGTAAGTGACTTAAACTGAGACCAGGAATTTCAGAATCACTGCTTGCTTACACTGAGAGCAGGTCTTTAGTACCAGGGCAAACTTACACTGACAGCAATTCTTTTGGGATCTGACCCATTGTATATTTTAAGGATAACATGGAGCTTTATTTATATTTAAATTTTAATCAGATTTTTTTTTATTTCATTAAAATGTATTGGTTTAGTTATTCCCTCTTCTAAGAATTTCTTCAACATTTTATCTTTAATAAACTCTGCTCTCATTTGTCTGTTTGGGAAATTGTCCTTTACTTAGCTCTTTATACTAAGTTCTGAATTCCCAGTGAATTCCCATTACATCTGAAACCATATTATTATTGGTAGTTCTATTCATTTAAATGCATTTAGCTTTTGATAAAGAGTTAGTTCTTCTTGTTAAATTGTGCTCACTGTTGCATTAATTGCATAAGAATTAAGTTTAATTTTTTATATTGCTAAAACAGTTTTATGATAGAATATTCACTGATATATTTTAGTAAGTTCTGTAACCATATCCATACATATTTTCTCTCCTTTTTAAAATTTAAAATGGTTCTTTGCTTTTAGAAATTTAAATTTTATAGAATGTAATTTGTTTTGTAATTCCACTAAATATTTGACCCTTTCCTTTAATTTATTCCTACACCAGATCCATAATATCTTTATCTCTCTGTCTACACACACACACACACACACACACACACACACACACACACACACACACACACACACACACACACACACACACACACACATATATCTATACATATATATATATATATATATATATATATATATATATATATATATATATATATATATAGGTCTACTATACAAGTTTGAAATTTTAGAAAGCCGAAACCCATATGGCCGAGACTATATATTCGACTCCTAAAATTTCGAACATATAAAAAAAAAATACACAACGTAAACCTACTTTTTAAATGTTAGTAGGGGGGGCTATGCACCCCACACCCCCCGTAACTTAAATATACCAACTCTGAGATCGCACTATAGTGTGGAAATGGAAATCTTGCCATTCTGCACTGTATGGAGATGCCGGTTTCGCATGGTCAGCATTTCAAATGTTGATTAATGGTCTCGGCCATATGGTCTTCAACATTGTGAAATGTCGACCATGTGTAGGGGACCCATATATGTGTGTGTGTGTGTATATATATATATATATATATATATATATATATATATATATGGAAAATTCTGGATAAGATTGAATCTACGTACAGCTCTGGCCTGGGGAGAAAAGCTCCACAGTTAATGCAATATACAAGTTACAAAAACATTATGTTTTACATGTATAAAGTAAAATTTTACAAATTTTACATTGCATATACAGTTCAAATATGTACAGTTGAATGTCAAACATTATATGTACAGATCATATATGTACAGTTTCTAGAACAGAGGCATATTTTCAGAATCCAGGTAGAAAATGTTAAGGTGTGAGGTAATATAATAATTATAAAAATAAAAGATTTTACTTTTGTAAAGTGAGCAGTAGGTTAAAGATTATTGAAGGGGTAAGAAACTAGGATGGTACATCATGGCAGTTTAAGAATTTTATAATGAATATTAGTATGCAATGAAAAACATAAGGCAGAAGATACAGAGAATGGGGTGCTACATGACATAGGGGCAGAGAGGAAAGATGGTTATATATGAGTTAGAAAAATAGCAGGTTGACTTTGTGTGAGAGGGTAAAACATGTTTATGAATAGTATCTATATGTTATCCATGAGAAGTGCAGGAGCACAGCCAGTTGTGTAATAAGTGCTTTACACTGATGCATTAAAACAATGTAGTTTGTCTGTTTGTCTTAGTTCTAAAGGGATGCAGTTCCAGACTTTTGCAACATGACATGAGTATAGTAAGTCACTGGCCGAGTTATTTGATTTTGTGAAAGAAAGAAATGTTTTGTTGCTGGATCTTAGGGTTCTAGTAGTTCAATAGGGTTGCATTGTAGCTTTTAGAGATGGGCATATTTCAGGGCAGTATATTAGTGTGTGTGCTACAGAGAGTTGTGAGTAGTTGAGAAGTGTGGAAGTTCAAGTCAGTTAAGATCTTTCTAGGATATGCAGTATTGATTCTTTTGTGGAATATGTGCAGCTGTAGCAAGTTTGGCAATTCCATTGTAGGACATTTTCACTTTGTTTTTTAGGGTTTAGTTAAAAATTGTAAACATAGATGATACATAAAGTACGGATGGGAGTAGGTCTGCTTTTGTTACTGATTTTCTGGGGGTGGTCTGTGAAAAGATATTTTACCCTATAGTGGGAGCCAAGTTGCCAGTGTTTTTTTTTTTTGATGACTTGGAGAAGGTATTTATCAAAATTGAGATTACCATCAAGTAATATTTCCAGGGGTTTGGTTTGAGTAACATGTTCTATTTTTATATTATTAGATGATAGAATGTGGAATTAATATTTTTTTCTAAGTAGTTATTAGGGGTGAATAGCATTAGCTTTGCCTTTTGGGGGTTTACAGGCAGGCCTGAATTATATAGCCAGGACTCATTGGATGAAAAGGCTTGTTGGGTGATGTTTTTGAGGGAGATTAGTGTCTGAGCTGAGCAGATAACCATAGCATCATCTGCATATTGTTCTATGGTTGTGTGTTTGGAAGTAGAGTGCAGATTATTAATAAAGATATTGAAGAGAAGGGGCCCTAGAGTTGATCCCTGAGGAACACCAACTGTGACCTGAAGGAAAATCAGAGTAGTCTTGCTGTCATTTAATAGCGTATTCCTTACTGGACAATTAGCCATGAAAACAAGTAGAGTTGGAGTACTGAGACACAGAGAAGCAACTTCATCAAGGAGTATTTTGTGTGCCACCATATCAAATGCTTTTGACAGGTCAAGGAAGACTTTTGAGACTAGTTTGCTGTAGTTTTTTTGACTTGGATGACTGTTCAGGTGAAACTGAGGAGGGAAGCTGTATTATTATGATAAGGACAGAAGCTATGTTGAGTGTGTGACCAATGATGTATTTGATTAGTTGGGAATATAAGCATTTTTCTAGGATCTTAGATATGGGTGGGAGAATGGCAACTGGCTGGTAATTGTTGAGGTCAATTGTGACATTTTACAGGTGTTAGGGACATAGTTTTATTTTAAGGATCTACTGATTAAAACAGAAATGGGGAATGATATGGCATCTGCTGCTAATTTTAAATACTCAACTGTAAGTTTTTATGCAATTATGGTGGTTGATTTCAGTTTTCTAAGTATCTTTTCTATAGATGAGTAGGATAATACTTTGAGCATGAGCAATGCATTATTGTTAATTTGGGATTCAGGGTTAGTAAGAGTTGAGGAGGTATTTTTTTGGTAAGTGACCGAGTGTATAAAGTGGGACCTGAATTGTGTTGTTATATAATCTGAGCAGTTTGTTGTTGAGGGTAAAGGTTTGCCCTGTGATGAGAATTTGTTTTATGGACAGCCAGAAAAATTTTGCATCACTTTGATGTGTCTTTTGTAGTTCTACAGATTATGTCTTTTGTCATTTGTATTTTAGCAACATTCCTTAGGTATCTATAGTCTTGTAGGAATGGCTATTTTTGTCCATGTTTTCCCAGCATGATATCTTTTTATTAAGAGTTGTGTGGTATACTTTATTAGCTAAGATATAGGTATTGATCTACCTCTTTTTGTTCTCAGTGGGGCCAGATTGCTAAGAGTATTCAGGAAAATTTGGCTGAATTTGTGACTGCCACATCCAGTAGCAGAATTTTCAGGGAGTTCCCGTTTTGTTCCTTTAAGGTATTAATAAATAGTTATGGACTAGTTTGTAAGTCACTTGCAGTTGAATGTTAAGCTGCTGCCTGATTATGTAAGTGGCTAAGTGGTCATTGATAACATCAGGTAGGGTTCTACTAGCATCAACATTACTGCGCTTTATTTGTGAAAATCCAGTATAGTGTTTTTTTTCTGTTTGTGAATTTGTGTATTCTGGTGGTAACATTTATTACTTATGTGAAACTAAATAGGTTCTGCATGGGTGAAGTTGACTGGTCTGTTTTTAGTCTATGTTTACATTGCCTAAGACAATTGTTTCTTTATTTATATTGTAGTGTAGTCATGCATGACAGTCTTGGGATTTCTTACAGACACTTTGAAAGTCTGTGTTCAGAAGAAGGAGACTGTGTCCTGTTGTGAGATTTGCTGGCTGCTAGGTTTTGGAAGTGGTTTTGGGACCAAGACTGGGTGAATGTCATCACTTAGGAATAACTTGTTGGTATTAGTTTGGAGTTAATCGTAATACTTGGGTTTTGTTTGGGCATGTAGATAAGAAGGGTATAATGACTTGGTTGCATTTATATGTTTGAAGGTATATATGTTTATTAATCAGTGAGGGTACAGTTTAGGAGATAGAGAACAAAAATGAGATGTGGTAAAGGACCTGTGTGAGTGCATGTTTGTGGGAGGGTAGTCATGTGACTGTATGTGGGCTTGGGGTTTTGTGATGTGAGCAAGTGCAATGAGAGGAGAGACAGCGGGTAAACATGAATAAGAGATTTTAGAATGAGAATGTAGTTGTAATTGGATCATCATAGTGATGTACTTATTAGATGTGGAGTGCAAGTGTGGAGAATGGAGGTAGTTGGCAAGTAGGGATATGGAATGGAGATGGAGGGGACTTATTGGAGGTTGGCTAGAGGTGATAGTAGAAGGTAGGAGTGGTAGAGGTTTTGAAATTTAGGACAGTGATGATGCATTATGGTTATAGAGAGAGATAGGAGGTTAGGAGACTAGGATGATAGTATGAATGGGTGGGATGTTATGTAAGAGTGATTGGAAAGACATTTATGTGGATTGGGCTAGATAAGGATAAAATCAGATGCATGGGAGTGGAAGACAATTGGGACTAGGGTAGGGAAATGGTGTGGATCCCAAGCAGAGCAAGGAGAGAATCTGTAGTTTCAGACAGGTAAGAAGAAAACCTGGACAGCCTAGAAAGTACAAGCAAAATATCTCTGACTCTATTTACAGACAGAATGCTGGGTTTGAAATGTTTACTAACAGTATATGTCCATTGTTATTATTTGTGTAATGAGAATATAAGTGGGATATTAGTAATTAATTATTTATTTAATAAGAATCAATAAGGGATGGTGTTTTTTGTTTATTCCTTTGCTAGTCATGTACACATTTATATTGGGGACTAGCAAACTGACTATACAGGAAGGAGTTTTAGTACAGACACTTTAGAGGGTGAAAGTTATTGAATGAGGTTAAAGTTTACTAGTGGTGTGCATACTACAATATAAGGTGAGGCAAACACAGGTTAAGATACACATAAGCTATTTCAAACAGATAGGTATATTGTGTGCTTTATTGTGCAGTCCTTTTGGAGGGTTCTTGACTGATGTTAGAGTAACAGAAAGCCATGTTTTATACTTAGTTTACTTCAGGATGTATGGGAGGTCAAGTGGTACTGTGTAGATTATTTTTAAATTGGGTAAAAGCTGGAAGATAAAAGCGATAGTATCCTGAGTTTCAGTAATTTAGATAGCTACACAAGTGATACTTAAGTATGGGTGGAGAGTTTCACACTCAAGACGGAGATGTTCTGACATATATGACTGCCAAATGTAGCAGTGTTCAAGAACATCAATGGACAGGAATTCAGGACAAGTGTAAAACTGGACAGGGGCAGAGGGTAGCCTGGCTGCTTATTTTAGCATATAGATGTAAACTTGCTAAGAAAAGGAGATTAAACTCAGTAGAGACAGCAGAGTTAATAGGTATAGGTCGCCATCTAGAGTTAATACCCTCAGCAAGGTGTATAGCAACAGTTTTCTTCATTAAGTACACATCATGTGATTGGAGACAGCTGCAATTCATCATATCATGTACACCATGCATTTAAAATCCTTTGAGTGGAATGTTATACATTCTATACATAATGCTCCATATGAAAAAAAAAATATCAAATCACTTCCATTTTGCAGCATAACTATTTGCTGAAGAAAGAGTTAATTAGAATATTCACTTTAAAGATGCATTAATCTTTCCCATTAGTGTCAAACTGAAATCCTATGCATTGGTAGCTGTAATTAATGCCTTAAGTTAAAAAATGTGTAACATGCTATAATTCAATAAATGTGCCAGTCAATAACTGAGGAATAATAGCCCCACGTAGCTGGCAACAGCTGACAAAAACTGCAGTTTGTGACTGGCAGAAATTATATAAGTAATTGTCTTGAAGCACTAACCGGGGAGAAGACTACTGATGCTATTGTTAGCATTAAAGCAAGGTACAGGAAATCAGAGTAGCACCGAAAAGACAGATAACCGCTTAGTGTTACTTCTATCTAGCTAATGTTTGTAAAGATACATTACCCTGGTAAGGTATCAATGCATCTATGTCATGTTATGCATAAGGAAGCAGGACAATTCTCTAGCAGTGTACACAGCAGTCATATGTTAAAGACCAAGCAGTTGTATTGTTAAACAGCCTAGGAAACCACAGACATTATCGCCAGGTGCAAACTCAAGCAAAACAGAAAATGGTAAATAACATGCAGTTTTACAGTTTTTACTTTTAAGCAGCCTAGGAAAGTAAAGATATTAGAGGTAGAATACAACATTTTAGGGAAAAAGCAATATATTCAGATAATGCCAGCACATCAATAAAAATGCAGAGAATATTTTCCAATAGATGTATGTTTCTTTTAGTTAAGCCAGTTATAGAATGCCAGGTACTTTGCTTCGTTTACACAAACTGTTCTTTAGTTGCAATGTACACACACACACACACACACACACACACACACACACACACACACACACACACACACACACACACACACACACACACACACAAACACACACACACACACACACACACACACACACACACACACACACACACACACACACACACCTTTATCCTAGCAGATGAGATGCAGAAATTGGGACGTTATAGGGTATGCTGGTCTCTGTTTTAGCTGTCTTTAATGTTAGGATCTTTTTTTTTTGTTTTTGTGGAAGAATACTTTTTACTTTAGAAGAGAAGTGGAAAATAAAATAAAAAGTAAAGGCTCTATAGCTTGTGTATCGAGGAAGTTGTTTGGAGTTTACAATGTTTGGCCTTGACTGATGATAACTTGAAATAAATTCAGATACTCTTCTACAGATGGTCCGGGATGCTGAAAGTCTCAATATTTGCCTTGCTGTTGCGGATTTCTTTTTTATTATTACTAGTTGACACTAAACCGATCAGTGGGGATAACGTCCTTCTCTGGGTACTGCAGTTATAACATTGGAGGCTACCTGTTTCAAGAAGCCTCAAATAATCTTTCACAATGCCTGTGTACTTCTAAATGACCTGGAAACTAATGGGAAAAATTAATGCATTTTTAAAGTGAATATTCTAATTAACTCTTTCTTCAGCAAATAGTTATGCTGCAAAATGGAAGAGATTTGATAATTTTTTTTCATATAGAGCATTACGTATAGAATGTATAACATTCCACTCAAAGGCATGCAGACTTTACCGTGCTAAGACAAGTACTGTTCATAGTTTCCATAAAATAACAGGGCATTTTGATCACTCACTGTAGTTACATGAACTGTAAACTACATAATTTTACTTGAACTGTAAACCGTATGTGGATTGTAGTTCAGTTTATAAGGCTTCTATGTACTTAAATGAACTAAAATAAACTACAGTCTGCACTTATTAGATAAGCGTTATGTGTAGCGAAATGAGAAATGTATTATGTCTACTAATGGCACATGTTAAGCTGTATTCCAAAATGGAAGTAAAATATTTGTCGTACATGTTCTGGACAAAGTGAAAATAAATTGAGCACAGCGGTACAAATTCATTACTGAACCTGGGAAGGAAAGCCACTTCAGAGAAATTAATTTTAGTTACTGTATATATATATATATATATATATATATATATATATATATATATATATATATATATATATATATCAGAGCTGTTTTTTTTAGGGCTGGTAACATGAGGGTGGCGGGATTAATGGTTTTGGATACTCGCAGCTTCAAGTCATTCCAGTAATTTGCTTTTAATTTTTTTTTATAACTGCAAGTTCGGAGTTTGTTAGACCTTATAATGCACATGGACAGCTGGAAAGTCTAGAGAGAAGTGTAAAGCTGTTTGCAGTAGCTGTAAATTGGATAATTGTGACATAAATGTGTTAGTTTACCATCGCATAGCCTAGTATTCAAACATAATCACAGACAGCATGTATATCACACTAACATCTCTCTCACTATTCCTCAAAACACTAGCCTACATCACATCTATACATACTAATATATCACTAGACAACACTACATGCCACACAACACATATTTTCACATCTACTAAAACAAACACAAACTTTTTCATCTCCTCTACAATACTTAATGATGCCACAATAATGTATATACACAAGGCCTACTTATCAAGATGTAGTACTAGAAAAACATCTAATCTCAGCACAGAACTAACTCACATATTCATACGCATTTTATCTGTCACAAAAAGACTTCTTCTCTCAGGGCATATACACCCAAACCCAGGTCCACTCACAGTTATACTCAAATCTAAACAGATATCTGATCTACTAATTCTTAATATCAACACAAGAAGTATATCTAACAAAATACCTTACCTGCATGCATTCATAACCCGCTACACTCCTGATGTACTGACCATAACAGAAACATGGCTAAAACCCACTACCCAAAATGAAGAAATCCTCTCTCCAGGTTATAATATCTTAAGACTAGATAGAGTGGGTAGAAAAGGAGGTGGAGTTGCAATTCTCTTTAAAACACACTAAGCCTTAAACCTCTTCATACCCCTGTACCTAAATTTAATAATGCTGAAACCCTTGCATCTGTCCTCTATAGTAACAAAACAAAAACAAAAAAAATAACATTTTCTGCTGTTACATCCCTCCAGAAAATAACTCTCCTATAATTGAAGGAAATCCTACAATGGACTACAGATAATCTCCTACATGAAACAATCTTACTAGGTGATCTGAACACTGACTGGTTATCCTGCAATTCTAACAGCCCCACTAACCACATAAATCTCTATGGGTTCTCTCAACTTATTCAGGAACCCACTAGAGATGACAAAAAATCTCAAAAAGAATACATCCTTGATTAGGCACTGGTCAATAGCCCTAAGCAAAACTACCAGACAGGCTGTCTACCAGATAGTATTAGTGACCACCTCCCTACATTCCTACTAGGCAAATGTACTAACATACCTAAGCCTATAACTTATAGACAAATCTGAAATGACGGCAACCTAATCCACCAGGATCTAAACACTATTCTAAAACAATGTAACTGGGAGCCACTACTTTCCCTTAGTTTAAACCAGGTAGTTGACTACTTTAATAACAACTTCACTGATGTTCTTAAAAGAGTAACCCCTGTCAGGAAAATTAGAGTTAAGACTAATTATGCACCATGGCTAAGTAGGGACACAAAAGCCATACTGAAGTCTAAAGATAGGGCCGGGAAAATCTGGAAGTTTGTCATACCATCCAAGCCAAATAACACTAGCAACAGCTTAGGAATCATACCAAAATACAAACTAAACTTGATAAACAGAACTACTTTCTTACTGTACAAACAAAACACTCAAAAAATCCTCAAATATTTTGGCAAGCTATCAACTCCCTAATTAATCCAGGCAAAACTACTACTCCAGGTCCCAACTCTACTATTGGCAACATTGATATAGCCTCTCAATTTAATCACCACTTTGCAAAAGCTATAATGGCACTATCCAACCAATTGTCCAAAAACAACCCACCACATATCCCAGCTAAGACAACAATTGGCTTAAGTACTGTTGTCATTCAAAGGGGATCCAATGCCTGTCAGCTTGGGATGATATGCTCGACAAGCCACGATGCTTTGCTAGGGACGGCTTGCACCTGTCACCCCTGGGATTTCGGATATTGGCAAAGGCTCTTGCTACCCCCATAGTGCCTTTTTTAGGCAAGGCTCAAAAGACAAACCCACCTCCATAGGTATCACAAGGGATAAGAAACTAAGAGTAATGCTACTCAACGCCAGAAGTCTAAACCTCAAGATGCATGCACTCGAAACTCTCCTTAGCATGGAGAACATTGATATCTGTGCAGTAACAGAAACCTGGTTCAGGGCTCCCGAGAGCATCCCAGCACTACCGGGTTATACCTCATACCATGCTTTTTGGCCCCAAAACTTGGACCGAACCACAAAAGGAGGGGGAGTATCGATATTCATCAAAGATACCCACACCTCCAGGTTAGTGGCAAAGCACGAAGCATCAGAGACTATCCATGTGCAACTAACAGTGGGTAAAACTGCCTTCCAGTTTATAGCCTGCTACAGACCACCCTCCCAAACCCAGGAACCCCACTCGGCCTTTCTGAGAACACTGGAAAATATGAAGGTCTCTCCAAACACCATTATATTGGGTGACTTCAACTACCCAAACATAGACTGGGAGCATTACTCTAGCTCCAACACCCTAGCCCAAAGGTTCCTAGAATTTATAAACTCAAATGCTATGGAACAACTTGTTACCACTCCCACAAGAGGGGAAAACATACTGGACCTGCTTATCACCAACATGGGGACTCTATGCTCCAGACCAGAAGTGTATCCCTCACTGGTAAGATCAGACCATAAACTAATCTCACTGGATATTCACATCCCGACCCCACCCCCTGATCAGAAAACCACAGTGAAAAACTTCTCTAAAGCAAATTTCACACTCCTCAAAACCGAGGTGGAATCCTTCAAAGCCCCCGGGCCTGTGGAAAATATGGCTCAGACCGCAGAATCCTTTATAAATGCATTCTATGAACACCTTCAGGAATGCATGGATCATGCGATCCCAAATAAAACCAAGACCCAATCCTCCAAAGGCAGACGTCCTGTCTGGTGGACCCCAGCCATAAACAAGCTATACAATAGAAGGAGGAAGCTACTAAATGATAGAGCAAAATCCCAAAAAGGGAAGGCATCACTGATCAGTATTAGCAAAAAACTACGGGCACTCATAAAACTGTCTAAGGCCAGCTTTGAGAGAAAAATTGCACAGGACACTAAGGATAATCACAAGGCTTTCTTTAGTTATGTTAGGAACCTGGGTGGTAATTCCCAGATATGCTCAGAATTAGTCCAAAATGACAAAAAATACACTGAACCCACAGACATTGCCAACATCCTAGCTGACAAGTTCAGCGCAAACTTCTCCCCCCTCCCCACCAAAAGGGCAAATATCTATCCCAGCAGAGTGCTGCCCCCCTGACATCTCAGATGCTCAGGTAAGAGCCGCCCTCTCCAAAGCAAAAAACACAGCATCAATGGGACCAGACGGTGTCCCGGGCTGCGTCCTACATGAACTCCAAGAAGAGCTAAACACAAACATAAAACTACTGTTCAATTTCAGCCTTACTACAGGATATGTGCCCAAAGAGTGGCGTACAGCAACAGTGGTCCCTCTCCATAAAGGTGGTGCCTCAACGGATCCTGGAAACTATCACCCCATAAGCCTGACTAGCTTGGTCTGCAAAGCTATGGAAAGGATCATCATGGACCTCATAAATAAAGATATTGGGGACCTACAGACACTGGTTCCTACGCAATTCGGCTTTGTTAAGGGCAGATCCTGCCTCTTAAACCTGGTTGATTTCTTTGAAACAGTCATCAAGGCCATTGATGAGGGGAAGATGGTCCACACAGCCTACCTGGACCTCGCAAAAGCCTTCGATACAATACCCCACTCGGGCATTATAGATAAGCTCACCAGCTTAAATATAAACCCCTATGTCACTAGATGGATTGCAAACTGGCTCAAGGACAGAACCCACATGGTTAGAATTGCTGGAGCCATGTCAGACTCCAAACCAGTTACAAGTGGTGTCCCACAAGGCTCAGTCCTGGGACCTTTCTTGTTCGGTATATATTTCTTGGAGGTACAGGCCAACACGGAAGGACTGTGGCTGACCAAGTTCGCAGATAACTGCAAACTGGGCGCCATAATCGACTCTCCAGCCAACACAAGCATCCTCCAAAAGGGCCTCATAGAAACAGACAACTGGTGCCAGAGCCATGGCCTCAAGCTAAATGCCAAAAAGTGTATAGTCATCCCCTTTAGCAAAAACAAAGTGCCCACAAATTACCACATAGGTGGTAATCCATTAAGTACAGAAGAAGTAATTAGGGACATGGGGACCCAAGTTGATAGCAATCTCTCATTTGACAACCACGTGGCCAAAGTGGTTAGAAAAACATTTTATATATCCCACCTAATCAGGAAGGGATTCACATCTAGATCAGGGGAGGTCATCATGCCTCTTTTCTCATCCCTCATCAGGCCCATAATTGAGTACAGTGCCCCTTTTGAGATGTACCTTACCAGACACCTGCAGCAACTGGAAAGACCCCAAAAGTACCTCACCAAGAGGATCAAAGGGCTCAAACAGATGCCATATGCTGCCCGGTTAAAGAAACTCCAGCTCTACTCAGTGGCATACCGCCTGTTCAGAGGCGATCTGTGCCTGACGTATAAAGCCATGTCCAACCCGGAATTAATGGACATGCTGCACCTCAGAAAATCCAAATCCCATCGAGCTACGTGCTTGAGAGACTCGAACCTCAGCACTGAAATAAATAGGACATGCTGGAGGGACAGATTCATAACCCAGAGGCTCCCTTCACTCTGGAATAAAATCCCAGTCCAGGTTAGGCAGAGTCCCTCATTGACTCTCTTCAAGAGGAATCTTGATGAGTGGATGGGAGATCGTAGGTTTACCCCGGGTATCACTTCTGTGTCACTGTTAGACAGAGGCACAGTATACTAACCTCGAAAAAGGGCATAGCAAAATAAATTTAAAATGGGTGGCGAAAGCCAAACACATTCTGGCTAGGCTTATAAATGCCCTAGGGCAGATAGCCTAGTATGAACCTATGAACCTATGAACCTAAGTGTCTAGATAACACCCCCCCCCTTACTCTCTCACCTGTTCCCACCTCCAAAATTAAAAAAATACTTTTGAAATTAAAACCTACTACTCTTGCAACAAATAATCTACCTGCCAACTTCCTAAAAGTAGTCGCAGAATCATTATCCTACCCCAATTCTATCCTCATAAACCACTCCATAAAAAAATCCTACATCCCTCAAATATGGAAAGTGTCTTATATTATTCCTCTTCATAAAGGTGGTAATTCCTATGACTTCTCTAATTACCATCCTATAGCTATTCTGTCTCCCCTCTCTAAAATTCTAAAGAAGTGTATTCGCTCTCAAGTCATGCATTTTCTGAACACACAAAAACTCGTCAACACCACACAACACGGGTTCTGGCCACACCACAATACAACTACTGCTCTTCTCTCATTTACCAATCTAGTAAACCAACACAGAAATGACTATAACAATACTTCTGCTATATTTTGGATGTATCCAAAGCATTTGATATGGTCTCACACCCCCCCTACTATTAGATTCACTAGAGTCCCTATCCTTTGCCCCTTCTACTATTGCCTGGTTCAAGAACTATCTAGCTAATAAGCAACAATCTGTCCAATGGCAAGGTGCATTATCTCTTCTACTTTCTTCCTTCATAGGTGTACAACAAGGCTCAGTACTGGGCCCACTTCTTTTTTCTAGCTACACTAACAATCTACATATCTCCACCCAGCATCCCACACTCATACAGTATGCGGATGATTCGACTTTAATCTGCTCAGCCCCCTCTCTTTCCATTCTCCAACAACAGACCCAGGAATCCTTTAGCTCTGTGGAAAGTTGTATCACAAATATCCAACTCATCCTTAACCCTAATAAAAGTAAATTGCTTTTATTTACCCCCAACAAACCCAAGTCTGCTCCTCTTTCCTTTTCTATTACTTCCAAAAATGGTACTATAATTTCTCCTTCTGCCCATACCAAACTCCTCAGTGTTGAGATTGACAAAAACCTTCTGTTTGATGTCCATATCTCTCAAACCATCAAAAAGGTTCTCAAAAAATGGGCTCATTATACAGACACAAAACTTCCTCTCAGATCAGGCACGGATCACCCTAGCCCAAACTCAGCTTTTGTCCACACTAATGTATGCAGCACCAGTTCTTACCTATATCAGAAAACTTGACCTTGACAAACTTGAGTCATGCTATAATAATATTGCCAAATTTGTTAATAATGCCACCTTCAGATCCCATCATTGTCTAGCTCTAAGGGACTTAGAATGGTTAGAATTTCCTCAGCTACTAAATTACCACCAACTGGTTACTGCCTATAACATTCTGAAGTATCCTGATAAAACCCCATCACTAAGTCAACTACTTACCTACTATGCAACAAATCATACACTCCGCTTTAGTGAAAAATCACTTCTATGCATCTCTAGGGGTAAGAACACTGCTGGAAAAGCAATATTCTCTCACACAGTTGCTAAAAACTGGAACAACCCCCCCCCCCCATCACTGACCTCTATCCTCACCACTTCACACTTCAAAAAATCTTTAATATCACATCTCATAAGCACCTGGCTTTGTCAATGCATACCCTAAAAACACTGCTTAACTCTGTGGAAAGTTGAAAGGCTTCTTACTTGCCTAATGTAAATGCTACAGTTGTTTACTTCCAATATTTTCTTTATCCCATTAATATAGGTACTTCATTTTAACATGATGTATGTCATGACTCTCAATGCTAAATGTATTTAGTCTATTCAACTGCTGAATTGTATCCTGTATGTGTTACTTTTTTGTCTTGCTAGCTGGATTTTTGCGGTTATAATGTGTTATCAGTTTTACTACTATGTATTAAATTCTGGTATTTCTTTTAATATATGTGGAGCTTTTCTCCCCGGGCCTCCGCTGTAAATGGACCTGGTCCAGTTGACCTGTCCCGGTTAACAAATGCAAAATAAAATAAAATAAATAAATAAATATATATATATATATATATATATATATATAGATATATATATAGATATATATATATATCTATATATATATATATATATATATATATATATATATATATATATATATATCTCGATAGATATAGATATATAGATGGGTCTACTTTTACTTATCAAAAGCTCACCCTTTCGAAAATAAAAAGTACAAACCCATTTATGCAAAAGTGCACTTAAATGAAAGTGCACTTTCACGACTACCGGTTCAACGAACTGGTAATAGTAAAAAGAAAAAAAAAACACTGCAGCACTGCATCATGCTACACGAGGATAAGGGAATATACCTGTTTCTCCACTGTAGTGTGATCTTGGAGTTAGTTTATATAAAGTAGTGGGGTTGTTGGGGGTGCAGGTGGGCTTGCTCCCTGCAAAAATGACTTTGTAGTGTTTTTTTTTTTTTACTATTACCGGTTCGTTGAACAGGTAGTCACGAAAGTGCACTTTTGTTTAAGTGCACTTTCGCGTATATGAGTTTGTACTTTTTCTTTTTGAAAGGGTGAACTTTCGATAAGAAAAAGTAGACCCATATAGATAGATATATACATATATAGATAGATGAATACAGATATATATATATATATATATATATATATATATATATATATATATATATATATGTATATATATATATATATATATATATATATATATATATATATATATATATATATATTGCGGTTAAAGGATTGGTATGTATAAATAATTTAAATTTCAGAGTATTATGGTCTGGTATTGGACAAGTAATTACTTTATAGCTTTGTATTTTGTCTAGGAAATTAGTCCTGAGTGTGTGTCAAATGCTTGTGAATAATATGTGTATATCAATGAATCCTCATCCCGTATGTCCTTCAGATCTTTTGCATTTAGCAAACTAGTCCAGTTTTTAAGGTAATTGCTGAAGCTGCTATTCTCATATCTTTTAAAAGAATCAAATTATAAATATCTTAACCATGACTAAATACTCAATCAAGAATTAAGCTGCATTTTAAATTTGTATGCAATATCTCTAGATATTTATAAGTCTGCTTTGCTCTTAATCCTGATATCCAGTACATGCAAGCAAGAGTTTAAATTCTATATTGATATTTTATTATCATCATAATAAACATTCCATCCCTATCAATCTAAATACCATTTTAGGTATTATTACATTTAGTTTACATAGTACATCTACTCTTCTCCTCCCCTTTAATGTTTAAATGAAGAATGTATCAGCACCTCATACTGTCCCGGTTTATTCAATAACAAATGCGCTTTATGAAGGAGTATTACTTACACATTATTTATCTGGTATGTAGTTAGTTAAAGCACCTCTTTTTGTAATTATTTAGACAATTGATATTTAAATAAATAAAACTGATTTGCATCATGTTGCATTTTTGCTAGTATTTAACAATCTAGGTAATAAGTATGCAGCTATTATATTTTTAACACTGCCTGCTTGTAAGAGCAACTTTAAAGGCAATACACAAATGTCTGCAGAGCTGAGTGTTAATGGAGACACCTATACTGTGCCAGAAGACATAGCAAACCTACTGACCAACAAATTCATCTCCAACTTTACCCCTCTCTCCCACCTCAAATGAAAATACCCATGCTATCACTAGTGAGCAGGTCTTTAATGCTGTCTCTATAGCCAAGAACACTGCATCAGTGTGCCCAGACAATATCACAACATGACCTAGTATGTCTTCTGGAATTGCTATGTAATGTAGCCTTTAAACAGGCTTTGTGCCTTATGAATGGAAAACAGCAACAATCATCCCTCTGCCCAAGGGGGGGGGGGCACTCACAGACCTTGGACCTACAGACCCCTAAATCTTACTAGTGTCATATGTAAAGCCATGAAAAAAATTATCAGGGAAATGATCAATAATGGCATAAAAAAAACTCCAGACACTGGACACAACCCAATTTGGCTTTTTCAGGGGCAGGTCATGCATGCTCAACCCGTGGACTTCTTTGAAAAGGTGAACAAAGCAATGGATGAGGACAAAATAGTTTACACCACCTACCTTGACCTGGCCAAGGAATTTGACACAATACCCTACACAGACATTGTTGGCAAACTCTAGAGGTTGGTTTAAACCCTTATGTCATCCAGTGGATAGCCAGCTCGCTCGCAGACAGGCCACAAGAAGTTAAAATTGTGGAGTCCACGTCTTCAAAGAGGCCAGTCACAAGCAGACTCCCTCAGGGATATGTCCTGGGACCACTCCTTTTTGACATTTACTTCCTGAAGTCAAAGGTCAACGTCAATGGCCTCTGACTGACTAAATGTGCAGATGTCTGCAAATTAGGAGCAGTCATAGAATCCCCCACTGATACAAATGTTCCCAAGGAAATACTTTCACATGCAAATAACTGGTGTCAGAGCTATGGACTAAAATTAAATGCCTCTAAATGCATAATAGTTTCCTTCTGGAAGTCATCCACCCTTGGTAATTATCATATTGAAAACACACCCCTAAGAGTTGACCCTGTAGTCAGGGACTTGGGGACACACATGGACATTAATCTGGCTTTTAACCATCATGTGTCTACAATACTGAGTAATCATTCTATGCTGTGCATCTTATAAACAAAAATATGACATCTAGGTCCAGGGATGTCATTGTTGCACTGTATTCAGCATTCATTAGACCTATCATTGAGTACAATGCCCGTTTTTGTATGTACCTAATCAGGCATATCCAACAACTGGAATGTCCACAGAGTTTCCTCACTTAAAAAATGCAGAACATAATTTACGTGCCCTATGCAGACCATTTCAAGGCCCTATCCGTGTATTCTGTCTCCTACAGGCTGTTGAGGGGAGTTCTATTCCTGGCATACAAGACATTGACAGACCCCAACCTGATGGATCTCCTGCATATCTGCAAAGCAAACAGCACCATAATTACCTATTCTAAAGACTTAAACATTACCTGTGATATAAATAGGACTTGCTGGAAAGACAGGTATGTATCCCAGAGACTACCCCTTCTCTCAAACAGGCTCCCCATCCATGTGAAGCCTAGTTCCTCTGTAACACAGTTCAAGTGTAACTTGGAAAAATGGATGGGGAAAATTCATCTCTAGTTTGGCACCTATGTCTCTAATGGACACTGTCAGCCTGTAAACGGTTCATTTCCCAGCCCCCTGCTTGTAAACATTTCATCTTCCAAGCCCTTGATTACTCATATCAAGGGTACCAGAACTTGTCAGAGATTTGGTATGCATGGCTAGGCTTAAAAAGTCCATCGTGGGCGCTAGCCTTGTACACACCTATGATCCTGTGAACTGTTGTATTCCATATAGATGAGCTCAGCTGTCTTTCTTTTTTTTTGTAATGCTAGATACACATACTACAATGCCTATACTATTAATTGAAATAAGTGCTTAAAACTATTAAATCATTTGCACTAGATAAAGGTCCAATTAGATCAAATCAATGTAACTACCACCACAGATTAATCTTTACCATTCTTCTACAAGATGCAGCTAATAGTGCTGTATTAATCCTGTTATCTCTACATCAGGGAAGTTGCATTACAACCACTGATGTTCTATATAGCTCTTTCATTATGATGTTGGTGATGATGATGATTATTGTCATTAAACAAAACATTTGTTATTTTTCTTGTATCTGTATTATGCAGAATACCTACATGAAAATGCTGCACATTTTGGTAATGTATATACATATCATCCACAATTCTGAGTGTATTTCATATCCCATATTAAGAATAGTAATTTGAACAACAATCTTATGTACATTTTCAGCATACTTCTAAGACTGAAGTTGAAAAGAATTCCTGTTAACTACAAATTCCTCCTGTAGATTATTTTCAGAATATAATGAGCAAGACTTTCAGCAAACACACAAGGTTTCTTATCATTCTGTCCTACATTCTGCAGTCACTCATTGCTATATTCAACACCTTGGTTCAGATTCCATAAACTTTACGGCAAGCCATGTCATATGAAAATATACCCTGGTACACAGAGAATATCTCAGTGCAATTCAGACCCAACAGTGCAACAACCAGTCATGGTAAAATCATAATTCAAGGAAAAGTAGTCCAGAAAGTAGTATATCTGCAGTACCAATTCATGTCTATGGAAGGTTTACAAGAGCAACGGCAAGTGTCAGTAATATGTAAACATTACTGGCTGAAGACAAATGTGCATCAGCAATAAACCTGACAAGTGACAAATATCCACAAACAGTTATGGATATCATAAAATCTACATGGATATATATATGGACACAGCCACCATTATTTGTGCAAGCCATCATAATCTGCAAAATTTCCAAAAAAAAAAAAAAAATGAAGGTGAAGGGCAAACATGGCCATGTTGCCATAACTAACAGTAGTTAACAACGGAAGTGAGACATATGTGGGAAATACAAGTAAGACTCACACACAAATAAATACAATGAGCCAATGGACATAGCTAACCTGCTAGCCAACAGGTTTGATGTTCTTCGAAACTTCACTCCCCCGTCCACGCCACACTTACTTCTTGACATCCCTACCAACTGTCACCCTGCCCTATATCTCTAAAGAGCAGGTCGTGAATGTCTTCTCTAAGTCCATAAACACAGCATCAATGGGACCTGATAACATCCCAGGTTGCATCCTACAAGGGCTCAAACAAGAATTAGCATCACCATTGGCTACTCTTTTCAATCACAGTCGAAGCACTGGCTTCATCCCAGCTGAATGGAAAACAGCCACAGTTATCCCCCTGCAGAAAAGTGATGCTTCTACTAACCCCAGAATCTACAGATCTATTAGACTGACTACCCCTATATGCAAGGTCATGGAGAGAATCATCAGGGACCTTATCAGCAATGATATAGGTATTCTCCAAACACTAGATCCTATCCAGTTTGGATTTGTCAAGGGGAGATCATGCTTGTTAAACTTGGTAGACATCTTTGAGACAGTCACAAGGGCCCTGGATGAAGACAAATCTGTGCATACAGCCTATCTAGACCTGGCCAAGGTGTTTGACATTGTCCCTCACTCAGGCATCATTTACAAACTAAGCCCAGCTAAGCATCAAACCTTATATCATAAGGTTTGTTGTGAACTGACTCTGACAGAATCCATATGGTCAAAATAGGGTAATTCACCTCCAACAGCAGATGCGTTATCAGTGGTGTTCCATAGGGATCGGTCCAGGGAGCTCTACTGTTTGTAATTTATTTCTCTGAAGTATATGCTAAAACCAAGGGGCTGTGGCTGTGAAAGTTTGCTGATGACTGCAAACTGGGTGCACTCATAGAATCTCCAAACAATGTCAACATCCTTCAAGAAGGTCTTATGCAAACAAATGATTGGTGCCAAATTCATGGCCTCAAACTCAATGCAAAAAAAATGTGTTCTCATCTAAGAGCAATGTTCCTGCAAATTACCACATCAAGGGTAATACCCTATGTATGCACTCAGTAGTAAGAGCTCTGGGCACTTAGGTTGACAGCAACCTTGCCTTTGATCAGCATGTCTCCACATTGGTAAGAAGGGCATTCTATATGGCACACTTCATAAGTAAGGGTATTGCCTCAAGAAAAAGTGAAGTTATCACCTCTCTGTACTCTTCACTCATTAGGTCAATAATTGAGTACAATGCCCCTTTTGGCATGTACCTTTCAAAGCACCTGCAGCAATTGGAAAGATCACCAAGGTTCCTCACAAAGACAATTCAGGGTCTTCAGCAGCTACCCTATGTGGATCAGTTGAAATCACTGTCTCATTATCCTGTTTCATACAGATTACTCAGAGGCGACCTCTGCCTTGCATATAAGGCAATCTCTGACCCTGTTTTATTGGAAATAATGCACATCCACAAGTCAAATGGCACATGGGTTACTCACTCTAAAGACCTAAACCTGGTATGTGACATCAATAGAATCTGCTAGAGGGACAGACTTGTCTCCCAGAGATTACCACAACTTTGGAATAGGCTTCCACTTCAAATTAAACAGAGAACCTCATTGACCCTGTTCTAAGACAGTCTGGACAATTGTATGGGTGACCATAAACTGAGCCTGGCGGTACACATGTGTTCCTCTTGGACAGGGGCAATAGGTGTTGATCATGGTAACAAGGTTAAAATTTGGCTAAACTTGTAAGGGCCCTTGGGCCATTAGCCTAGTAACTTCCTATGATCCTATGATCCTATGATAGATAAGCAGATATGGGGTGAGCTGAAGAAGAAGAGAGTCATGCAAGATGGATGATAAGAAGATCAGAAGGAAAGGCAGAGGTGCACGTGTGTGTGTGTGTGTGTGTGTGTGTGTGTGTGTGTGTGTGTGTGTGTGTGTGTGTGTGTGTGTGTGTGTGTGTGTGTGTGTGTGTGTCTGTGTGTATCCGTGTGTGTGTGTTTTGTTTTTGTTTTGTGGGAATAGGCCCCATTTTTTGGAGAGTAGAAGGAATGGAAAAGACATAGAAATAGTAGGCTGGGAAATGTGAAGGTACACATACATAACAAACATCACAAGACATAATGGATAAAAGTCAGTAATTCACATAAATGGTAGGTAAGGTACACAGATAGCATACGTATGAAGTACACAACATGATTGAAGGATAAATGACAAACAGGGTAGGAATGCATACCATCCATGATGCACCTCAAGAATACTTATATACCAATGCACAAAGCAGTCCTGAGATGTTGCACACTGTGTGACAATTATATCAAAAGGAGTATGAATGATGGCGGGCAAGTGTCAGAACATACTAAATTGGAAGTGCAGACACTGCAGTACACATGGACAGCAAACACCATTATCCACTAAACTGTCTGGAATGCAAGAGAAAGCTAAGTAACCAAGATCACATCCAGTCAAGGAAATGCAGAAGTAGATGGTAGACTAGAACCACCAATCTTGCATGTAGTAGGTAAATAACTAAGCAGAGTGGAAAACAGCATTACTGCAGCAAAAGAGTAATATGGCTATGCAATAAACCAATAAGTATACACCCTACCAGCATAGGAGAAATGGGATCCATTTGTCACAGAACACATTCCATACCAGACACAACACAAATCGTGTTCAGGTGTGCAACATAGATGTGTGACATGCAACATCACATAAGGCAAACATGATGAAGGTTTATCACACATACCCACACCAATGACATGAAATATGCAGAACATGGTGATACATATACAGTAGGAAATAGCATATACATTATTAAAGATATGGAATGCAAGCCTGTGCATCTGCTGGAAATATGCAGATGCCTGTGTAATGCATAACACTCAAGTAAAATATAAATATGGATGGAATAAACTCAGTAGCCACTTCCTTGTGTGCATATGCTTTGCATTTGTTTCTGATTCAAAACATGATGATACGCTTACACTGCAATAATGATACAGTACAGGAAGGTGTACGTAGATATATATATATATATATATATATATATATATATATATATATATGTACATCTATCTATGTTTATCTATATATATGTACATCTATGTCTATATATATATATATATATATATATATATATATATATATATATATATATATATATATACACACATATATATATATATATATATATATATATATATATATATTTAGAGGCCAAAGATATAAGGGGGAAGGGACATGGGCAACATAGGTCCACATAAGTAAGGAACTGCTAGCAAGAGGCTGTCACAGAAAAAAACAGGGTATAGCTAAGAAGACAAATTTCACTTGCACATGTCCACAACATATGAGGACTGCAAGCCCTTGCAAGGTGCATTGAGCAAATGGCCAATGTCTGATCCATCTGCATTGTACATTGGTGTTGGCTATAAACAAATCTTGTGTATGAATGGCACAAACAGCACAGCAATGTGCAACAGTTGAAGAGCAAATGGCACAGGTACATTGCAAAAGAAGGTTCAGCTGTCACATATACATATATACTATCATGCTAACATAAGATGACAGGTGGCACACTCACAGAAAGTGATATAAATACAATGTGTAAATATATATGACCGATCGTTTATATGCAACTATGTAACACCATATGTGGGTGAAAGACACATGCATACTACATATGTACAATGGGTGACTAATATGTTTGTGATGTTAATGGCATCCAGTCATACAGCCATGCAAAGAAAGGCTGCCATACTTTTCATAACAACTGTTGCCTAGGTAAGTTAACATGTGTTTTATACAGGTAAAGTGTACACATGCTAGAATATAGGCTACACATACATCACAGCAGTGTGTACTGGAATAAGTAGGCTATGTGATATGGTTTGTCACCAATAGTACCATTCATACTATAACAACATGGAATTCCCAAAGACAATGTGGAATACATACATACATACATACATACATACATACATACATACATACAGATGTTTCAAGCACGGACATTAATGCCCTTCTAGCTTGCCAATATACCAAAACACTTGCTCCCATAATAAATGTCCAGGCTGTTCTTAAAAATATCTAAACTAGTACTTACTTTAATGTAATTAGGTAGTCTGTTCCATGCATCAGCTACTCTGACAGAGAACCAATTAGTACACTTCTCATTCCTATAGAATCTTCTACACAGGTTATCTGATGATTCTCTAGTACTTTTTGATAACCCCAAACATTCCCAGAGGTAGTTCTCCCTAAATGCCCTATATACCTGAATGAGATCTCAGTTCATGTAAGTAATGCCAACAATGTGACAGGCTATTGATATTTACCCAACAGAGGTATTCGTTACATTGGTAAAGTAAAACAATGTACTAAATGACACACAATTAATCATTAACCAGCACATATGAGAGCATAGTGTCAATGGAACCTTCTGACAGAAGACTCTCATTACTGGAGCATATCCATAGACATGCCATGTATGTAAACATGCATATTAAAACTAAAACATGGCTGAGTTTGTGGAAAATATGCACATATTCAAACATTTGAAACTAATCTCAGGAGACTGGCATTACACTGTTATCTGTGCAATGTTATGAAATGTAGACTGTATAAGACATCACAGTTGGAAATGAAGAAAGCTGTCCATGTATGCACAAGAACACTGCCAGTAAGACAACTTCCCGAATAATCTTAAATACAATCTCCAGAAAGAAGCTGTTCATAACCCATGCCAACTCCTGAAAGAAATTCATCATCATTCCTCATCATAGGTGCTTTTCCCTGTGATAATACCTGTGAATGACTTCAATTTATTGGCATATTACTACCTATATTAAGTGGTGTGCACACTTGCAAGGACAACAGCTGATAGCACCCCCCCCCTTTTTTCCACTCCTTGCCTTGCTGACTTTCAGCCAATAGGTTGCAGTAAAACACCACTCTTTGAGGCTATTCCATGTACTAACAAGGCTCAGTCAAGCTGTTTTCCCACAGAGACTCTAATTGAATCAGTGTCTCTCAGCTGTAAGTGCTGCTTACAAAGCATAGCATACTGCTGCTCTAATAAAAAAGCACCCCCCAAAACTAGCATTAACTGCTCTCACTCACTTACCATTCCACAGTTTCAGTTCCAAGTCTCATTGATAATTCTTTTTTTCTTAGTAGCTGTTGGGCTGGCTCTGCATGCTCTGTTCACCCTTCGGGCTCACTCCACTCTCCTACCCTACCCCCTTTCCACTCACCCCTGCACCCCCTCAGATATATACTTAGCAGTAACTCCACTCCTTCCAATCAACTTTCACCCACTCACACAATCCACTTCTGTCTGTACCCTCCCCCCACTTCAACAGCCTCCTCCCCTCTCTTCTCAAATCTCTACCCATAACTGTACCTTCCACACTCCAAAACCTTTCTAAATCCATTTTACAAGTATGGCATGCCCTGCATACTCCACTCTCCCCAATCTATTTCTAACTCTTGCCCTTAGCCTACTAATTCTTATGACCTCCCCCAAATCTACACTTCAACCCACAGCTAGTACTTCTACAACTTCTCTCCTGTGCAGTGACAAACCATTAAACAGGTTCCATAATACATCACCCAGCCTACTCCAATACCATTTCATTCATTTATAAAAACTAAAAAAAATGCCGTATGCCACCATAAATAAAAACATCTGCCGCTACCTAACAACCTATAACAAAAAACTAATTATTCCAAAACACTCCCTTAACAACCAAAACAGAATATCCCTATGTGGTGACATCCACCCCAACTAAGGACCCTCATACATGACTACACACAACCAAACTCCATTTTCTAAAGAGCTGCTCTTAGCAACATTAAACATTTGTAGTGTCTGTAACAAATTTACAGACTTCCATGATTGACTAACACAAAACAGCCCTGACATCCTAGCAGTCACCAAAGTCTGTCTAAGGTTATAACATACTATGGAAAGATAGACCCAACAAAAAAGGAGGTGGGGTACTTCTAATATATTTTGACTGTCTCACAATACTACACTTCCAGAAAACACTTCCATCATTTTCAAATGCAGAAATCTAATAGGTACCCTACAAATAAACAAATCTAAGCAGCTATGTATAGTTAGTCTGTATATCCCACCAGGACAAAATATCCAAATCCTTGAGGACATCCTCACCTTGATGTCAGAAAATATCTGCAAATAAACTATTATTATGGTAGATGTAAACAACATTTGGCAAGACTTAATAACTGACTCCTCAGCAAACAACATAAACCACTACAAGTTCACCCAACTCATCACCAACCCTACCAGCATGCTCAACAGCAATACACCAAGTGCCTCCCTTGACTGGATCTTAGTTTCAGATCCACTCAAATGCTCAAATCCAAAGACCCTACCCAATATACTCAGCGACCACTTACCTGTTTTCACTTATAGATCCATTCCATATATATTGAAATCTCATAACTATAAAACCACCAGAAACATAAAACATTTTGATCAACAAGAATTTATCAACATTCTGAAACTCTCAGATTGGTGCCCACTAAAAACCCTCCCATTGGGTGATGCCTTATACTATTTTAATAAGATATGCCTGGACACACTCAAAAACCTAGCCCCTCCTCATAGTAAAATAGTAAAATCAAACCATGCACCCCGGCTAATAAAGGCCACTAAACAGCTCCTATAGAATAGGGACAATGTCTGGAAAGAATGGCATAAAAACAAAAATGAATGTAACCTACTTAGATGCAAACAACTGTGAAACAAACCTAACAAGTAGTATGTACTGACAAGAGAAACTATTTTTCTAGCTGAGTAACCATACAACCAACCCAAAACAATTCTGGAAAAGCATCACTAATCTCCTTACCCGTGGGACCAAACAAAACCTATCACCATACCCAGAAAAAAAACACCATCACAAATAGCCACCATGCTCAATTCATATTTTATAAATAGCATAGACAAATTAATAACATACTCCTCTCCCTCTGCCCTCACCCTGTCAAATTCCTTTTCCCCTCCTCCTCTACCCTACAAAAGCAGTCCTCACTTAGAAAGATCCTCCCCCCATAAGCAATTCTTCTCCCCTTCACCAAAGCAATATCACACCATCTAGCCTCTTCTCACTGCAACCAATACCAACCACAGAAATTCATAGACTCCTCAGAAAGTTAAAAGCATGCTCTCTCTCCTCTGATGACCTCCCACCCAAATACTTAAAAATCACTGCCGAGGCCATAGCATAGCCCGTTAGCATTCTGATCAACTGTTCAATTACAGAATCCTATGTCCCAAACCTCTGGAAAAAATCCATCATCTCCCTACTCCAATGAACCCTCTAACTATCGTCCAGTCCCTGTCCTCTCCCCACTATCCAAACTCCTCAGAAAGTGGATCCATAAACAGTTACTTCACAATCTCACACACAGCAACCTACTCATCCCCACCCAACATGGCTTTCACCCCTCACACAGCACAAGCACTGCACTTATCTTCTTCTTCATGGACACTGTACAGAGATCAATTGACTCAGGTAATATTACTTTGGTACTGCTACTAGATCTGTCTAAGGCTTTCGATACAGTATCACACAAAAAACGTCTACAAGAACTTTCTAATATCGGTTGCACCCCACCCACACACCAATGGTTTAATAGCTACTTCACTAACAGGCATACCAAACCAACTAAACTGGAGTACTACAAGGGGTCCATACTTGGACCTGTACTCTTTAACATATTTACCAACAATCTTCACACTGCTTCTCCTCTTATGTCTGTTGTCCAATATACAGATGATACTACCATCATCTCTTCCTCAAATAACCTACACCACCTCCAACAAATAACCCAAGATACTGTCACTGCAATCGAAGCCTCGTTAACCAAATTACAACTACTTCTTAATGCCAAAAAACAAAGGTTCTACTCTTTGCGGCAAAACCCCTTTCACCTGACTCTCACTTTCATATTTTTTTCCCAAGCAGAACAGAAATTGAAATCATATCCCATGTTAAACTATTAGGTATTACCATTGACAATAAACTTACATTTGAACACCATATTTGTTATGCCATTGAGAAAAAAACACTGCAAATTAGAAGCCCTGTATAGACATAAACATTTCATGGACAGCACCACCAAAAAAGCTCTCGCCAACACTTACTTGCTCCCATCCCTATTGTACGGTGCCCCTCTTTTTATTAACCTGCACTCATCTCTACAATATAAGCTCCAGTCCTTCTACCATAAAATCACCAAATTTGCCACAGGCAGCTCATACCGCTCACATCACTACCAAGCCTTAAATTAATTAAACTGGCTATAATGTCCACATCACCTTAACCTCATTCAACTATCCATAGCACATAAAAATGTCTACAATCCAAACAACTGCCCTGCTGTTAAGCACATTTTAATGGCCTGTAGCCCTACCAGAACCCTTCACTCTGAAAACAAACAGCTCATAACTGTACATGTACCAAACAAAAGAGACGGGCACTGCCTTTATTCATACACTATCACTAAACTATGGAACTCACTTCCAGCCAGCATAAACATTAGCTGCTTCAACAAATTTAAACTCACCCTAAATAACTACCTACTAAATACTAAAATCTACCCCTGCATCTATCCAGATAGATAAACATCCTAGTGCCCTTGAGCCTTCCTCTAGCTTACCTCAATCATTACCCATTAAAACCAGTAGGAAACTCTTTTTGATCTACAAGTTATTTTAAACAAGTCTGTTCTTACTATAAATCTGACTAAACATAACTATCATTCTCTCACCCTTTAAAACTAGTGATTTTTCTTTTTCTTTCCATTTAGCAAATCTTTCAGCCTAACACTACCCCTCTAGTCATCTGTTCCTTTCTCAACTATCAACCTATTTCAATATTTACAAAATTAAAAAAAAAGCATGTGTGTGTGTGTGTGTGTGTGTGTGTGTGTGTATATATATATATATATATAAATCTTGTAAATTACTGTTTTTTCTCTGATATTTGTAACTTCCCAGAATTTATTTTGTTATATTGTACTGTATCATACCACAATTTCTGTAAATTCTTGTAAAATATTGTGCAATCATAAATGTGTCTGTGGAGCTTTTCTCCCTGGGCCTCCGCTAAAAATGGGCTCCTGTCCCAGTCAGGCTTTCCCGGTCAACACATGTCAATAAATAAATAAATAAATAAATAAATAAATAAATAAATAAATGTCTCCCATATGGGTCTGAAGCACATTAATGATATTATGTATCTGGTCCTTGAAATCATCCAGGTGCCGTGGTGGAGGACATCATCAATGTTGGCCTGATGATATGATGGTGCATGCTAGTCCAGGTCCCTCATCTTCATCATCATCATCCTGGTGTCTAGCCTGGTCCTAGGAGTCCAGCTTAGCAAATAGTGTCATGTGCATCATCTTCATCAATGGATTGGTGTAATGACATGGGTGCCACTCTCTGTACCATGATGATAATTGTAAGTCCTTGCATATTCCTGAAAGCCTTTAACATGAAATTATAAACATCAATATATATACAACAAGATATATAAGTCATACACCCTGCACAGTTACCAAGTGTAACGTAATTGATATGTTATTCTCCAGCTCTGCAATAGGTCAAACCCTTACACTGACTAACAAAGCTGATAAGTGAGACAGTGCTGGGCAGTACAGAATGGTTCAATGTCATATTTAATGCATTCACAGAATGGGCTGAAGATGAAAAACAGTATGCTTGAACACCAGTACAAACACAAATCACGTAGGTCACATACAATATCAAAGTTTGTTATGACATCACACTATTAACATTTGAAAAATGACAGATCAGAGATATCAGTCATCTGCTTACATGGCAAAGAGCCATGAAAAATGGACTGTAAAGGTGGAAACTCTAGCATATACATACCTTAAGCTACTGGTAAGTAATTCACATGGCAAGCAGTATCACAGGCCAAGGTTTTACTGCTGCATCAAAAAAAATAAGTACCTGTAGACATTTACACAATAATGAAAGAATAACGACAGCTGTGTCTAGGAATGAGTATACTAACAGTACATGTGAACATAATATTACAGAATTTGAGTATGTCAAAAGTTCAGCTGACAACAGCAACGCACCATATACATGTATCTATCCCCTACCTATTGTTATGGACATGGGAAGAGATATTGCAAGTGAATGGTAATGAAAATGTCAAAACTGTAGATAAAAACAGAAATGTTTATGCATCACATGTCAAAATGACGCCATCACTTTACAGAAATATTAATAATCTGTCGATGCACATCAACGCATGTGTGAGCCTAGGAACATGTTAAAATGCAACGCACAGTAACAGCATTTACAAGATGTCACATTATACATCAGGATGGTAATTGTTGATACAAGTGCATGCTTGGCAGTAACAACATACCCATTGTCTGAAAAATGCACATACACAGTAATATCAAATATTTACATCATAAACATAATGCTATTATTATGTCATGTCACTCTGTGCATGTTTTGAGAAGCAGTACTGGCATAATTTAGCAGGTACAGGTGATCATACTACAATGACTACCACATAAACACACACACACACACACACACGCCCACACACACACACACACACACACACACACACACACACACACACACACGCTGAAGTGTCATTAAAACAATAACATTGAAACAGAAGAGTGTAATAATGAGTATCACATGTACAGACAACATTCAATAGAAATGTCCATAAGTTCATAGGTTCATAGGTGATTACTAGGCTAATGGCACAAGAGCCTTTACAAGTCTAGCCAATAATACCCAGGATATGACAATATTATATCTTAATTCCCCAGATATGGGATGGGGTAGTATCAGGGTAGTGGGTCTTTGGGTGTATGGTACCATGAGTCATTTTACAGACTGCATTTGTCCATAAGGGACATAAGCCCCCGGGAGTGAATTTATTGTTCCCCATACCTTTAGCCAAATTCATTTTGAAAAGAGTGAGGGATGAGTTTTGTTTTACGAAGATCAGAAGTTTATTCCATAGGCAAGGTAGCCTTTGGGATATGAATCTTTCTCTCCTTCAAGTTCTGTTAGAGTCAAAGATAGGTTTCAGGTCCTTGGAACTCATAACCCTTGTATATTTTTTTTCTTCCAAATTTAATACATTTACATCAGAGCTGTATCAGAGAATGCCTTTTAGGTCAGGCACAAGTCCAATCTCAATAAACGATATGAGATGGAGTAAAGGGAAGGGGCATTTAGTTGGTCTAAATAAGATATGTGTCTTATGCTTTGTAATATTTTAATGAGAAACCTCTGGGGCTACTTCATTTGGTGTAAGTACATGGTTAGGTGCACACAGAAGTGAGCATTGTTCTTGATTATGGGCTTGATGAGGGCCAAGTAACATGGCACTATAACTACCTTTGATCTTGATGCCATGCCTTCACTTATATGTTCAGCCACACAGAAGGATTCCCCTCACTACCATAGCTACATGGTGGTCAAAGTTTAGGTTACAATCTAACTGTATTCCTAGGCCTCTCATCACTGCGTCTACTTTTAGGGATGTGCTATCAATATTATAATTTGCAGGGATATCTGATGTACCAAAAGGTATGATTATGCATTTTTTAACATGTAGTCTCTGACCATGGTTTTTGGCACTAGTCATTTATCATTTTTAGGCCTGTTTCTAGGATGTCAACATCATTTGAGGATTCAATGATTGCTCTGAGCTTACCGTCATCAGCAAACTTGGTGAGCCCAAGATCCCCAACATTGTCCTTCACTTTACGCAAGTATATACCAAACAGGAGGAGTCCCAACACTGAGTGCTATGGGACAATGCTAGCAACAGGTTTCTAATCAGAAGTGGAGTAATCTATCTGGGCAACATGTGTTCTGTCAGTGAGCCAGTTGGCTATTCATCTGACAATGCAGCTTGTTATTCCTAACTCATACATTTATTTATGATCCTAGAGTGGGGGACTGTATCGAAAGCTTTGGCCAGGTCAAGATAAGTGGTATGTATCATTTTACTCTCATCCATGGCCCTGGTGATGTTAACAAAAAAGTCTACCAGACTGAATAGCCAAGACCTCCCTTTGACAATGCCAAATTTGGTCTGGTCCAGTGTTTGGAGAGTTCATATATTGTTATTGATCAGGTCCATGATAATTCTCTCCATTGCCTTGCAGATAGGACTGGTCAAGCTTATGGGTCTGTAGTTCCCAGGGTTCATTGATGGGACCCCTTGTGCAGAGGGACAACTTTTGCAGTCCTTCATTCTTCTGGGACAAAACCTGTCTGGAGGCTGTGGTTAAAGAGGGTTTTTAGTGGCCCTGAAAAATTCTGTTTTAAGCTATTAAAGAAGCCTGGATAGTTGTTGGGACTCATAGAGCTTGTGTGTTTGGATTTGTGCAGTAAGAACCTGTTCCCTCATAATGGCTAGTAGGGGGGATGGTTCTGGATATCTCTTTGGGTGTCTAAGGAGGTGATGGGGGGATTGAACTTAATTTGTCAACCAGCAGGTTTGCTATAGTTTCAGGCTGGATATAAGTGCTGCCAATCATGATTAACTTGGCACATGGCTGAGCATTTTCCCTGCAATTACGAACATAATTTAAAAAGCTTTATGGCTATCATTCACCTGAAAGGCTATCTTTGTCTCACAGTTTGCTTTGAAAGATGTAATCAGCTCTGTAATCTGTTTGCTTAGACTGGTGAGTTTTTTTTTTTGTTTGTTTTTTTTTGTGGCACTGTTTTGTTTGTATTTTCTTGGCTTTGGAGAGGATTTTTTTATTCCTTTTCTTGAATAGCCTATTTATGCTAGGGGTCCACCGGGGTGGTTTATTTTTGCTGTCAATAATAGGTTTCACTCAGACAGGTACTGCTTCCTCTATGAATGTGGCTGTACAGTGCTTTTGTGTACAGCTCAGAGTAGGCCTCAGTGTCATCTGGTTTTGGAGGGGCTATTCTTCATATTCAAGTCTAAATGTGAAACTCAAATGTCAGTGAGTTGTCCATTGTATCATAGGTAACAGATAAAATCTCAACATGCATACATTCACAATGGAAACAAATATAAGGGTCACTTCTGTACGGTATGCTATGTCACATACTAGCATGGTTTTGCATAGGCCATTCTATATTTATATAAAGGATGTATAAACATTTACTTGTCAAGTCAAATGTGTCAATGACCCTAGAAGTAGCATAATGACATGTCTGAAAGCAATATATAAGAGAAGATGCTACCATATGTCCTATATTCAGCCTAGCTGTAACTACAAGAAGGCCAGTTACAATACATATTTTAATACAGGGTAAGGAGTACAATAGCCCAAGTAAAAAAAATAAAATAAAATAACCATAATGATTGCCACATGAACCAGTGGGGTGTCATTACTTATGTAGGATAGTGTTTAAATAGACATTTGCAGCAACACATAGGTGCTGACAGAGTAGAATTCAAGCAATACACAGCATCATAACCCTCTAACATCACCAATAATGTGAGACGTCAGACAGCAATTCCACAAATAAATAGGCAAGTCATACACACCATGACGTAAACTGGAAAGCAGTACCATACAAACAAGCTGCTCACTGTCAGCTGTCAACACAGCTAAAACAGTAAAGGGGTGTGTTTTCTGTTGTCAACATTATACTCCAATACAGCTAACACACAACTTGTATGTAAGGCAAAGACTAACACACAACACTCACTCTGTCCAAGAATAACAAAGCTATCAATTTGGTTGTGTCAGCGAACAGCCTAAAACCTCAAAATAAGCCTTTAACATTGGAAGAGGTTGTACAGATGTAACTGTCACAAAGAAAAATGCTTATCAAAGGGTTTTACAGTTATGATATATACCTCATGGACACATGATGGTGAATCTGGCCATCTAATTAGCATGCACAGATGCTACCTGAATAAAATCCAAGAAATAGACACATTCTAGTGGTCCTATAATGCAGACATAATGCTGAAGGTAATAAAATATACCCCACTCACTTTTCTGCTCCTTCTGCCTGTGCATTCAGTGCAGAAAACTCTATTATGGGCACAGTCCTTAACAGTTACAGGAATAAAATGCAAAGAATGTTTAAGATTCCGTATTAGTTGTGCATTATGAGATTTAACAGCATTTAACATTGATAAGTCAGCTCAGAATTTACTCTTAGTGAAGTGATCACATTATCCACCAGTGTCTTACAATCCTATATTACAGTTAGCATAGAGATATTTATATTGCAGTGCAAGTGTTTCACATACTAAAACCGACTAGAAACAACAATACGCTGGATTCAAACCTACAGCCTTCACCTATGTTGATGCCAAAGTCCAGAATCCTACTTGCCAGACAATTTCATATTTTCTTTTCTGAAGATCTTCATTTAATAACATTGATCTATGCATATGCAGCTGAAACATTACATGCCACATGTCCCTGTCTACACATTATTAAGCATAAATGAGGTGATTTCTGAATAACAAATGAAACATTCCCAATGCATCATCCAAAGTAATATATTGTCTACATTAGGCTCATCTTTCTATTTAATTAAATTAATGTGCTATATTCACAGTAATGTTAAGGGAAAGGACTTTGCCATCACAGTATTTATCCTCCAGTAAAACTGCAATGTGTCTACACTGTCATAAAACATATACAGGACAATTGCTGCTTAAGTGGACAATAGTATGCATACTCACAACAATAATAATACAACCTTATATGGAGAATTTGTGACAATTATCTAGTGTGGACTACAGAACAAATAGACAATGTACATCAAATATAAACATACACACTATCATATTAAGTGTAGACAGGGAGAAAAACATAATCATTAAAGCAATAAGGAGATAATGTAAGCCTGCAAAGAAAACAAAAATAATGACATAGCAAGTGAAGAAACAAGCCTATCTCATTAACAAATTGCTGTGCATTACAAAATGTACATATCTGATGTGTGATTCAAACCCACAGAAACAAGGTAATGTGGACTGTAGTCATATACATGATCTCTCAAGCTAAACATTCAACTATGCCACAGTTAAAGGAGTGTTTGGATAGATTTGGTGTATGTGAAAAGTTTCACTGCAACACACACTCAAATGGAATGCACATTCCACTGCAATGTTCCCAAAATACCTTTGCTTGACAAAATACCACTGATCGTGATTCATAATCATTCAGTATATAATCATTCAGTATATAATGCTGAGGATACATTTATTGTTTGTTTTTCATACAATCTGGAACAAGATCACAAAAAATATGTGGTAATACGTAAATAACTATCTAGAATTACTGAGGATAACACACAAATACGTAGTTACTCTATCCACAGCATGAAATAACTCTGCAATACAAAACAGAGATTACTACCCAAATAGGTTACAAGTAACATACCTATCTGCTTTGTATAAAAAGAATGTCCATGTCAGCAAGTAAAAGACAATAGTGGGATTCAAACCATAATTAATTTTGCAGTTAAGGACACAAGCCAAAACTGTTAAACCATCAACCTGCCACAGTGTAGTCCTCACATTCTCTCATTTGAAGTATTTTCAATCTGATTACTATGCGCAGTCATATACAATGCATGGTGACCTGCATTAATGTTACTATTCTCTGTTTCAACAATAAATATTGCATGCGGATGCATATAATGAAAATCTACAATAAAGATAAAAAAAGCAAAATGTTGTGATAATTTCATAATTTCATGGAATAACAAACACATCTTTAAGAACTAAGAAAGTACTTGGTATGGAACATTCTTTAAGCATTGCAGATAACTGCAAAATGTGTAGTTATCCTTGGCCCAGGCCCTGTAGGAGGAAATGTACTCAGAGAATAAAAACAGAGTAAAGATAACTCACTGAGTTAATAAACAACCTTGAAACATATCAGTTTGAATTTAAGAAAATCACAATACTTTGCTAATACTTCATAGGTTCATAGGTGTGTACTAGGCTAATGGCCCTGGAGCCTTTACAAGCCTAGCCCATAGGATTACCCTGGCATTGTGCCACCTGACCTTAGTTCCCAGTGCCTCTGTTGAGTAAAGCCACTGGAGTGATCCCTGGGGTGAATGTTCTATTTCCCATCTACTCATCAAGATTTCTCTTGAAGAGGGCCAGTGAGGTGGTTTGCTTGACATGTATGGGAAGTCTATTCCATAGCATACGCAGTCTCTGGGTTATGAACCTGTCCCTCCAGCATGTTGTGTTGATTGTGGTAATGAGGTTGAGGTCTCTGGAGAGTGTGGTGCAGAGTGATTGGGATTTCTTTAGATGTAGCATTTCTAACAGAGCTGGGCCAGACATGGCTCTGTAAATCAAGCAGAGGTCACCTCTAAGTTGGCGATATGAGACAGAGAATAGTTGGAGTTTTTTAGTTTGTCCATATAGAACAAATGTTTAAGGCCTAGGATCCTTTTTGTGAGGTACTTTTGCGGTTTCTCCAGTTGTTGCAGGTGTTTAGTGAGATACATGCCAAATGGGGAATTGTGCTCGATGATTGGCCTAATGAGGGAAGAGTAGAGGGAGACAATGACCTTTTTCTTCCTGGATGCAAAACCCTTAGTAATGAGATGTGCCACATAGAAGGACTTTCTGACCACAGTGGTAATGTGATTGTCAAAAGAGAGGTTGCTGTCAGTCTGTGTTCCCAGATCTCTTATAACACCTTCTGTGTTCAGTGGACGACCACCCATGTGGTAATTCAAGGGAACCATTTTTTTCCAAAGGGGATGACGACACATTTTTTTGGCATTGAGCTTAAAGCCATGGTTCTGACACCAGTCATTGGTTTCAGTGAGGCCTTTCTGTATGATGTCAACATCACATGGGGAGTTAATAATAGCTCCCAACTTGCAATCGTCTGTGAACTTTGTCAGCCAGAGTCTCTTCTTGTTGGCCTGGACTTCAGAGAAGTAGATATCAAACAGGAGACGACCCAGGACTGAACCCTGTGGGATTCCACTCATGACTGGTCAGCAGTCTGACTTGGAGTCAGCTACTTTCACACTGTGGGTTCTACGTGTGAGCCAGTTTGCAACCCACCTAGTGATATAGTGGTTGATGCCTAGCTTACTGAGTTTTTCTATGATTCCTGAGTGGTGAATGGTGTCAAAGGCATTGGCCAGATCAAGGTAGGCTGTATGAACCACCTTGCCTTCATCCACAGCTGTGGTGACTGACTCAAAGAAGTTGACCAAGTTGAGCAGGCATGATCTTCTTCTTCTTCTTTCAGCTTTTCCCGGTTAGGGGTCACCACAGTGGATCACCTGTCTGCTCATGATTGGCAGTGGAGTTTTACAGTGTTGAGTTGCCAGCCCAGTGTCCAACCTTCCACAGAAGGCACACACATGCACACACTCACACCTAGGGCCAGTTTAGAGTGTCCAATCCACCAACAGCATGTCTTTGGGATGTGGGAGGAAACCGGAGCACCTGGAGGAAACCCACACGACCACAGGGAGGACATGCAGACTCCGCACAGAAGGCACCCCAGCTTGAACAGGCATGATCTACCCTTCACAAAACTAAACTGTGTGGGATCTAGAGTTTATAGCTTCCCTATATTCTTGTTTATTAGGTCCATGATAATGTGTTCCATAGCTTTGCATATCAGACTCATCAGGCTAATGGGGCGATAGTTCCCAGAGTCTGTAGTCACTCCGAGGGATGACTGTAGCAGTGCACCATTTGGTAGGGACAAAGCCTGAGGTAAGGCTGTGATTCAAGAGGGCACACAGGTGAGGTGCCAGTTCACTCTGTAGTTGATGTAGAACACAGCCACTGATATTGTCAGATCCCATAGAAGCTGTACTCTTGGCCTTGGACAATGCTGTTTTAACCTGTGCAGCAGTAATACTGGGTGCCTGGCAATCTACTGGTATTGTGACTGGTCCCTTGGGGGAGGAAGAGGGGTAAAGTTGGCATTGAATCTGTCGGCCAGTATATTTGCAATATCTGTTGGCTCAGAATAGGAGGTACCATTGTGCAGTAGCTCAGAGCAAATCTGGGTATTGACATGGAGATTCTTTACATAACTATAGAAGACCTTGTGGTTGTCTTTACTATCTGCTGCAATTCTGTTTTCATAGCTAGCTTTAGAGGATTTGATAAAGGATCTCAACTTTTTGTTCAGGGTGATAAGGGAGTTTTTTCCAGTCTTGGGACTTCACCTTATTCTGCATCAGTTTCCTCCTTCTGTTGTAGTGTTTGTTTATGGCAGAGGACCACCAGATTGGCTTCCTTTTTTTGGAGGAGAGAGTCTTGGTTCTATTGGGTATGGGGAGATCCATGCATTTGTTTACGTGTTCATACAGTGCATTGATGTATGATTCAGCGCTCATGCAACTGATCTTCATTTGCATGAGTGCCGTGAAGTCAGCCACATTTGTTTTTAGAAGCCCAAAGTTAGCTTTGGAGAAGTTTTTCATGGTGGTCACCTTTGCAGGGGTGGGAGGGATGTGGATTTCCAATGGGATTAGTTTGTGGTAGGATCTAACCAGGGAGGAGTTGACTATTGGTGTTAGTAATGATCAGGTCAAGGATGTTGCTACCTCTAGAGGGGGTAACAACGAGCTGGTCCACGGCATTGGAATTAATGAATTCCAGGAAACATTGGGCAAGTGTATTGGCACATGAGTACTTTTCCCAGTTAATGGAGGGGCAGTTGAAGTCACCCATTATGAGAGTGTTAGGTTGGACCTTAATATTCTCCAGAGTGCTTAGGAATGTGGACTATGAGCCTTGGGACATGCTTGGGGACCTATAGCAGGCTACGACCTGAATCGCTGTCGTACCCAATGTTAGCTGCACCTGAAGTATCTCAGATGCATTATGTTGGGCTACCCGTCTGGAGGTGTGCTCATCCTTTATGAATATGGAAACATCACTGCCTTTGGAGCTTCAGTCCAAGTTCTGGGGCCAAAAGGTGTGGAATGAGTTATAGTCTGGTAGTGCAGGGGTGCTTTCTGCTGCCTTGAACCAGGTCTAAGTTGCACAAATGTCAATGTTCTCCATTTTAAGGATTGCTTTGAGTGAGTGCATTTTGAGATTTAGTCTTCTAGCATTGAGCAGCATGACCCTCAGATTGCATTTGTTTGAAGCTGTTATGGTGGTAATTTGGTCTTTGGAACACCACCTAAACAAGGCACTATAGGGTTGGCAAGAGCCTTGGCCAGTATCCAGAAGCCCAGGGGTGACAGATGCAGGCCATCTCTGGCAAAGCATTGAGATCTGTCAATCATGTCATCCCAGGCAGAGAGATACTGGATCCCCTTAGAATGACACCAGAAACTTAGCCAGTTGTTGAAATCAATCATTTTCTGCCTGTGCTGTGGTATCATTCTGGGTGATGGTAGGATGCTGCTCAGGGTTAGAGTCATATCCACCTGGGCTACATAATCCGAGAGCTCCTTCATGTCTCTTTTCATGTAGTCCAGTGAGGTATGTCTCAGGTATTTTACACTCACATGCACAATGACAGAGTCATAATTGTAGCTGTTGTTGAGGGACCTGAGTGCATGCATTATGTGGCAGATCCTAGTGCCTGACAGCCAGATGACTATTACTTTCTCCTTATTCAACCTAGTGAGTGGGATATCAGTGTGCCTTACTATTGAGTCACCTATGACTAGTGTGTTGTGCATGCTGTTTTGCCTTAGGGGCTTTGGTTGAGTAGCACACTGTTTAGGAGAGTTATGTGTCTTGTGATAAGTGTTGTGTTGTGGTGGTCGAGTGCATTTCTGCCTTATAGGTCTCTGCTGTTTTGGTAGATTTTTATTGAGAGCCTCCACGTAGGTGGGTGTGCGGTTTGTGTTTTTATGTGAAGGCAGTGCTGGAGTGTGTTCTGGAGGGCTATATGTTCCAAGTGGTCTGTTGCAAGTGTTGATCTTCTCCTCTTGACCAGCTATTCTGGTCTTGACTGGAAAGTGTGTGTCTTCCAATTTGGATATATAAGTGCATCTTTCGCAAGTCTAAGTGTTGGGAGGTAAGAGGAGAGGTTTGTTGGTGTACATGAGGCAGTTGATGCATTGCCTCAGGATGCCCAAGTTCACAAGATTAATAGGAGAAAGCACAGGGAACTGACCTTTAGACATGCCTAGAGGGGTGGGCATTAATAATAAGTAATGGAGCTGTTTCCTTGCAGAATGTTGAGTGCTGGTAGCACTTTTGTGTGTTACAATAATTGCTACAAGAAGTCTGGTAAAGTGCTAGATTAATAAGCTAGTAAAAGTGCAGGAGAGGAGAGAACTAGTAGATCTAAGGGATAAATTGAAGTGCAGACTTTGACACTACTCAGAAGCTTACAAACATTCCTGCATACAGTAAATCTGTATCTGGACTAAACTAGTTACAGGAAAGGTCGGAAACAAGTGCAGACATGGGCTTTTAAACCAGAAAGTTGAAAGAGATGGAAAAACTGCCCAAATGGCCAATAAACATCAGTTTCTGGGCCAGACACCACTCTTCCTGTGCTAGATAGGCTACTTAGCGCTTACCACTCCCACTGATAAGCTAGAAGTTTTCCCTCCAACACAGAAAGGCTTGGTGGGCTCAGAAGCTTACATGCAGTCCTGGATACAGCAAATCTGCATCTGGACTAGACTAGTTACAGAAAAGGCAGGAAGCACAAATGCAGGCTTTTAAACCAGAAAGTTGAAAGAGATGGAAAAACTGCCCGAACAGCCAATATACTACAATTTCTGTAATAAGTGGGAGTTAAACCTGTGGGTAATCTGCCTCCATATACACAGGTCAGCAAGTTGAGGAAGTTGACATAACATCACTTTTCATCACTGAAGATAGTGTCTGAATGACCTAGTGGTTTTAATTGGGATCTACAGACCACTTATCCTCCTTCTTAGTACCTGATGTTACATCTTCTACACACCTGCATGTTTGCCTAAGCTAGCTTATGGATGCCTGCAGTAAGCACAGTTAAGCATTCATCTTTTTTAATTTCACATTTTAATTCCATGAGGTGTTCATCAGTCATATTGATGTACATATTGCATACAGAACAGCAATGGATCCTGATTCATATAAAAACTTATGCTAGCAGTAGATGTTAACAGTAAGTAGTATGTGTTGAGCTGTAGATTTTGGCACTTACTGTAGGTATCGAGAGGCTGGGCTCAAACCTGAGCAATCCTGTCCTTCAAGTCACCTCCGGGTCATGCAGTGAAAGTTGACATATTCATGCCATACCTGATTTCCTGTCCTGAACAATCCTGTTCATCCTTGGAGTTCCCTTACAATCTGGTTCCAAGTGTTGTTCTGTGTGAAGTTCTCCAGTCATGTGCACATCTCCTCTCATGTCCAGAGTAGACAGTTAGCATTTTCAGGGTCTCATCATCAATCCACTTGGGTGCCCAGATGTATCACAGCCTCCTCTTGGTTGACATCCTTGATGTGGTAGTTAAAGCTGCTAGAAAAAGGCTCACTGATATCCCTCTCATTTCACAGGTAGCAATAGTATGATAAGAAAATGTATCAATGTCACATTTTAAAAGCGGCGCATATAGGGTGGTAGCAGACTTTGGAGGGCATCAGTACATGTTACAGATATTTCCATTTATAGATAACTATTGGGTATTTGCGCTGAGTACTCTACACTTATGCCAAAATATTGGTTAATGCACCTAGATTCAAAAACTTATGCGGAAGTTCACTAATGGAATTCTGAAATATTGCATGCTAATGAACCTCATTAATTATGTATGGCACAAATTGTGCTTGAAAGGTGTCTGTACATAGCTAACAACACTGTGAGATATAGCTGCCTAAATGCTATCTTTCAAGAGTAAGTTGTCAACTGCTTGCATTGCTGTTGTGGAAGACACTGCTTATTATCACTCTATTTGCATTGTGTTCGGTGTGAGACAGCTAAAACATATTTTGTACACATTATGTGTCAAATTCTTTCTGTCAGTGACATAAAGTATTAGGAAAGACTTCCCCAGTATGCATGCATATGGATACATGTCCATCACTATCATGGAGGTTTCCCCATATGCAGCTGTATAGTTACAAGCAAACAAGCTCTGATGAACTTTGAGTATGGATGGAATCCACTCATATCCGTAAGTAATGCAGATTAACTTTTTACGTCTGAAGTAGGTTTGTGGATAATGATGATTTACGGGGTTGTCCATAAGTACTTTTAGGGAATAATTTAGAGATATTCTCTGATGCCTATTCATATAGCGGTAACTGTGATTACATTTAATTGGACTGAGGCGACATTGAGATGTCAGATTTAGTCTGTTGCTGTCACATGTAACCATGACTGCATTACTGTTCATTTGCATAAGCCAATCCTTTTCTGCCTTGCTTTTGTAATATATTCAGTAACTACACGTGTACTGTATCATGAAGGTCACATTTGTGCTGCTGTCTACCACTGACTGCAATAACATATTTGATGCAGCCAACATGCTTGATTAACCTTAACTGACCTGTTCTAACTTCTGTGTGTCTCCTAGAAGGTAGAATTAGTAGGTATAGCCTGATGCACGTGTAACTGTGGCAACATAATTTTTGTACTGCTGAAGTTGTGGTGCATTGGTTATGAGTTTAGACCTTACTTAGCAAAATATCCAATGACATGGGTTCACATCCCACCTCTGCATTTATGGCATATCCAAACATGTGGAATGGATTGATACCTATGCATATGTATATGGATAATGTTAGGCAATATGGATCAGCAATTAAGATATGTTCTTTATGCTTATCAGTAAATGACAGTAATATAGATGGCATTGATTGATTTGCAAAGCAATGCACTGTTAATGAGAGGCAAGGCATTCGTTTGCGATATGCTTTGAACATTGCATGTGAAAAGGTGAACCCCTATATAAAATATGAGATGTACATATCATCCTGACTTTCAGATATCCAACCAAAACAGCAGGGACAATTTATCACCACCTGAAAATGAGATCATTATAGAGGTTCTGTATCAGCATAGCTGGAACCTGCTAGGACAGGCAGGCAATAATGTGTGGCTCTTGCCACCCCTATAGTGCCTTCTTTAGGAAAGGTTCAAATGACAAATCCACCACCATAACAGGTACAAGCAAGCAAAATCTGAGGGTAATGCTACTCAATGCTAGAAGTCTAAACCTCAAAATGCACTCACTCGAGGCACTCCTTAAAATGGAGAACATTGACATCTGTGCAGTGACAGAGACCTGGTTCAAAGCTCCAGAGAGCACCCCTGCATTACCAGGCTACAATTCATACCACACCTTTTGGCCACCTAACCCAGAATGAAGCACTAAAGGCAGAGGCGTGTCCATATTCATTAAGGATATCCACACATCCAGACTAGTTGCACAGCATAATGCATCCGAGATTATCCAAGTGCAACTAACTCTGGGCAAGACTGCAATCCAAACTGTAGCTTGCTACAGACCTCCCACCATGCCCCAGGATTCCCACTCCTCATTTCTTGATACACTAGAAAGTATTAGGGTACAACCCAACACCCTAATAATGGGCAATTTCAACTACCCCACCATTAACTGGGAAAACTACACATGTACCAACTCTTTTGCTCAACGTTTTCTAGAATTCATAAATTCCATCGCCTTGGATCAACTTATTCACACCCCCACCAGGGCCAGCAATATCCTAGACCTGGTCATTACCAACATAGGAAACCGGTGTTCCACAGCAGAAGTCAATTCCTCGTTGGTCAGATCCGACCACAAGCTAATCAGCCTAGACATACACATCCCACCCCCACCCCCAATTAGGGAAACCATCGTAAAAAACTTCTCCAAAGCCAACTTCACACTTCTTAAGACAGAAGTGGCAAACTTCACAACACCCATGCAGATGGACAATAGAGGTATGACTGCTGAATCCTACACAAATGCACTTCATAAGCACTTACACAAGTGCATGGATAATGCTATCCCTAATAGAACCAAGATGTTATCCTCCAAAAAAAGGAAGCCAATCTGGTGGTCCTCTGCCATAAACAAACTCTACAACAGAAGAAAGAAACTGTTGCAAAAAAGAGTAAAATCCCATGACTGGAGGAACTCCCTGGTCAACCTCAGTAAGAAGCTGAGATCCCTCATAAAATCCTCCAAAGCTAGTTACGAAAACAAAATTGCCACTGACTCTAAAGACAACCACAAAGCATTCTATAGCTATGTCAAGAATCTAAATGGGAACACTCAGATCTGCTCTGTGTTACAGCACAATGGCACTAAATATACAGAACCAACTAATATTGCCAACATCCTAGCAGATAGGTTCAGTGCTAACTTTACTCCCCTCTCACCCCCTAGAGGGCCAATCCCTATACCGGAAGAATGCAGAGTTCCTATAATCACGGCTGCACAGGTAAAAAACACACTCTCCAAAGACAAGAACACAGCATCCATGGGACCTGGCAATATCCCAGGCTGCATTCTACATGAACTACAGAATGAACTGGCACCCTACCTAAGTACTATGTTCAATCATAGCCTCACCTCAGGCTTTGTACCCACTGAATGGTGCACCGTGATGGTTATCCCACTCCACAAAAAGGGATCCATGACAGACCCCGGGAACTACCGCCCCATTAGCCTGACGAGCCTGGTCTGCAAGGCCATGGAACGTATCATCGTGGAACTCATAAACAAAGGCATTGGTAATCTCCAAACTCTGGACCCTACCCAGTTTGGATTTGTAAAAGGCAGATCATGTCTCCTAAACCTGATTGACTTCTTTGAAGCAGTCACCAAAGCAATAGATGAAGGTAAAATGGTTCACACACCTTATCTAGATCTCGCCAAGGCTTTTGACACCATCCCCCACTCTGGAATTATAGATAAGCTCACTAAACTAGGTATAAATCCCTATGTCACAAGATGGGATGCCAACTGGCTCACAGACAGAACCCAGACTGTGAAAGTAGCGGATTCCAAATCCGACATCAGACCAGTGACAAGTGGAGTACCACAGGGTTCAGTCCTGGGTCCTCTCCTGTTTGGTATCTACTTCTCTGAAGTGCAGGCTAATACAGAAGGTCTTTGGCTAACAAAGTTTGCAGATGACTGCAAACTAGGAGCCATAATCGAAACTCCTAACGATGTGGACAAACTACAAAAGGGCCTCACTGAGACAGATACCTGGTGTCAAAGCCATGGCCTGAAGCTCAATGCCAAAAAGTGTATTGTCATCCCCTTTGGTAAAAACTTTGTACCCATGAACTACCACATAGCTGGTAGTCTACTTAATGCCAAAAATGTGATAAGAGACCTTGGGACACAGGTGGACAGTAATTTCTCCTTTGATAATCACATTGCCACAGTGGTCAGGAAATCCTTCTACATGGCTCATCTCATCACAAAAGGATTCTCATCCAGAAAAAAAGAGGTCATTGTTCCCCTCTACTCATCACTCATTAGACCCATTATAGAGTACAACGCCCCTTTTGGTATGTGCCTCACAAGACATCTACAACAACTGGAAAGACCACAGAAATGCCTCACAAAGAGGATTACTGGCCTCAAACAGATGCCCTATGCAGACCGCCTTAAAAAACTACAGCTTTACTCCATCGCATATCGCCTACTCAGGGGTGATCTCTGCCTAACATACAAAGCTATGTCAAACCCAGAGCTGTTGGACATGCTCCACTTAAAGAAATCCCAATCCCTCCGAGCTACACGCTCTAGGGATCTAAACCTTGTCACCACAATAAACAGAACATGCTGGAGGGATAGATTCCTGTCCCAAAGACTTCCCATACTCTGGAACAGACTACCTATCTATATCAAACAGAGCTCCTCATTAGCACTCTTCAAGAAAAATCTTGATGATTGGATGGGAAATGGGAAATTCACCCCGTGGATCACATCTGTGGCTCTGCTCGACAGGGGCACAGGAAAATAATTTTCTTGGGTGGTGAAAGCCAGGGTACATTTTTTGGCTAGGCTTGTATGGGCCCTAGGGCCAATAGCCTAGTACCTACCTATGAAGCTATGAACCTATGAAACAGCAAGTGTGGAGGGATCTCACAATAATGATCAATACTGTGGGTAGACACAGTGTGTTTATATTATGTGATCGAACTTTGAAATGTTTGAACACATAATAATCGACCCCTAAATGTCAAAATGCCGTAATGTCGAACGGCAAAAAAAACCCCCATAAAAACAGCCAAACAAACCATAAAAATGCTCTAAGTAGGGGAGGGCAAGCCCCCCCACACCCCCACACCCCCCAGTACTTAAATATACCAACTCTGAGATAAAACTACAGTGCAGACAATGGAAAACTTCCATGTCTGAACTGTACAGAGATTGAACCATTCGACATTCTGACAGTTCGACATTTAGGGGTCGGTTATTACATGTTCGAACATTTCACTGTTTGATCAAGTAATATAGACCTGGACACAGTGATCCAGGGAGCCCTGCCAGCAACATTGCTGACATAATTTTCTGTGCAGCCAACAGACTCCACCAAAATGAGTAAGAGAGGAAAGCTACTGAAATTAGGCCACCATTACCACCTCAGATGTAGATAACACTGTCAGCATTGTGTGCAATGTTGTATGTTTCAATTGTATAGCCCCACTGACACTGGGACAGCGACACTGTTTGTCATGTAAGTGTCTCCGTAGTGTGGTAGTCTGATCCCTAGTTGTGGTGTGCCTCTTCCTCCTGTTATGACTGAAGAGTATGCTAACATGTTTTTGTTTGTGTGCCATTTTAACCTACATTTACATATTTGTAGAACATGGAGAGTGGAGCATGCACCAGCAAACACAGACAGACCTGGTAAGGTTGTTCATATTTGGTGCTGCAGTGAAACACTGGTTAGCACACCTGGGATCTTTGATAGTTATGTCAGCTTGTTTCCTACAACGGTCCAGAATTTCAGTCATGTGCTGCCTCATTTGACTTCTGTGATTGTATATGATATGTGTCATCTGCCATGATTGTATATATGTATCATCTGCCATGATTGTATGATATGTGTCATTTGCCTCTTTTTATTTTGCACATCTACTACTTGACCTCCTCTAGTAGATTATCCACTGATCCTGAGGTCGGATGTAATGTGCCCCATTCTGATAGTATGGCCAATGGCACACAGACCACTGCATTGAGTTAATTATCCAGCCCAGAAGGAAACAGGCATGTGGTTTACAGTGTAGCATCCAGCAGAATAGAGGGGGTAGTCATTTTGATGATGCAAGAACATCAGATGCAGGACATGATGATGACTGTGACTACAGACTGGTACTCTGGATGACTTTTCCCCATGACAGACTGACACTGTCCATCAGACTACACTTGGGAGTGTACCTGATGTTCGTGGATGCATGGTACAGTGTGTCTGCTTACTATAACGTGCACATCAATGTTTACAGCATAGCTCTGACCTGTGTGCACTTGTTTGCGCGGCTGATTGTATAACTCACCACTGACTGCACAGCATGACAGCATGGAATCCGTTGCATGCTCTGTCAAAAGCCTTGTTATGCTGATGCTATAGCAGGTGTTATGTGCTATGTCTGTTCTAAATAGATTACCTCCAGTAGGAGAGGCAGACCCGCCCTGTCATTAGACCCCCACATGGCCCTCAGACATCATTATGCTGCAGTGTGCATGCACATATGCTATTTGTCAACTGAGTCAGGAACAGTAGACATGTCCAGACAGACACATAGCAGTTCTTCTCCTACCCACACTGTGTCCCAAAATGCTAATATCACCACATCCAGCTCCTTGGTGTAGCACTGTGGGCCAAGTGTTTCCAGACTTGGCAAGGGTAGCCTGGACCACAGTGTGAGCCATCATTTTGAACACCCAAGATTGTTAGCATAAGAATGATAGAAGATCTGATGTGTGTCCTGTTCTGTCCTTCTGACCCTCTGGGAATGATGACTACTGTGCTGACCACTGGCTAATCAGTCTTTAGATGGTTTCTCACATATCAAATGTCACAGAGTTTTTCTAATCATTTATCAGACCTAAGTGACTATTTTCAGATTGTGTTATGTTGTACATATTTATCATTAGTACATGTTAGTTCTCATTTTGATGACAACAACAATCTATGTGACAATCTCCATGCTTCCATGTTTTTATATCTTAATAGCTGACACATAGCAAGTAAGTATTTTCGTGATTAACAACATGTTGTCTTAGTAATTCAGCGCTAATTGCTGAATTACACATTTACTTGTTGTCTGCCATCTCCACACACACAGATATGCTTCTGTATGTATCCCAGTATTACTTAAAGCAGTTTACTTCGGTAGTGCACATACCCCACCCTCAGCACTACATGCACTTATGTGGACATGTTTCCCTTGGTTATCCTATTGCTGACATATACTTCTCATCTGTGCATTCCCGTACCTACATGCTCACAGACACACACACACACACACACACACACACACACACACACACACACACACACACACACACACACACACACACACACATACTTTAGATGTAGATATAGATATAGATATAAATATAGATATAAATATAGATATACCTGTGTTGCTGTATTCCAAACAATGCTGCATGCTCCATAGCTGATGTGCACTAACTGTCATTGATGTGCTGCATGATTGAATATACTCTGACATCTAAATGACTCATGTTGCAGTAATAACCTGTGCATCAAAATATTTCCTTATGTGTCGCATTCCAAGCCAGGCATGTGATGTGAAACTTGTTTAAAGAAAGTTTCAGTTTGGCTAGTGCTTGACATGTTTGTCATTACTCATGCTGTTGTATGTTGTATAGTACACATCATTGTGCTATGTGTGATGTATCAGTGTTAGTGTACAACCCCTGTAATTTGGTAATGTTTTTGCTGATACGTTTCCATACACTGAATGAGCCTAGATTTATTGTGGCACTAGCTATTATATAGCTAACTTCACCTGCTAGTTATCCAACCTGTACAATGACAACTTCTGTTGTGGTACACATCATACATGCCACACATATCACAGTGTGGTCCTCTTTGGTGATGTACCTTTTAGAGTATTCATGTACTGATGTTTCCTTAATAGACATCCAGATGTGTTTCTTGCAATGTTATGTGTGTAAGGTTTTACAGGTGAATCATATGCTTATATTATGTATGATATTCAGTGTGGACAGGTAATGGTTTATTTCCATTAGTCATTATCTGTGATATGCTGCTGTTGTGGGGCAACACACTGTAAACTTCACTGTTAAGTTTGTGTAATCCTGTATGTGTGGCTTGTCTTGACTCAAAGGTGTGTGTCAGACATTGTCTAGTTGCCTGAGCTAGAACATAAGAATGCATCCTCCATTATCCATGCCTATGTCTTCTAACCCCTGTATCCTCCTGCTCATCCTATGATAGCTGTGATAATTCCACATCTAACATCTGAGATTTTTGGAAAAGGTCACCCACACCTATAGCTGGCAGACCATCATGTTTTGATGTTATCATGTTGTGCACCATGGCACACATGGTGACCATCTGTGATGCCTTTTCTGGTGTGTATTGGAGTGCATCCCTGGATGTGTGAGGTTGATGGCCCACCCTTGTGCAGAGGGATAACCACTGTCGTCCTCCATTCACATTGCATAAAGCCTGTCTGGAGACTATAGTTAAAAAGTGATTAATGACTACCTTAGCATTTTGACTTCAGAACAAATTTGCTATGGATTATTTAGTATAATTAGCTACCCCCTGTTTATAAGTGATGTTTTTGAGCTACATTTAGGACTTATCTAAAACCTGCTGGAACTAGTGACTATTCTCTTCCTGCCCAGTGAATGAGCAGTATTTTAACACCATAACTTCATGGTCTACAGTTCATTGATAGAATTGCTAAACCATATTAGATAACAGTTGTTAGAAATGGCGTTTAAGTTTTATTTTAAGCCTGCATTATTTTTTCTGTTATGTTTTCTGTATGCTAATTTGCATTGGCCAGTGTTGCCTGTTTGCAGCAATTCTTCTTTTCATGATTATATTGAGACTAGCCTCACTACTGCTAATTTGTATTGGCCAGAGTTACCTGTCTGCAGCAATTCTTTTTTTCATGATTATACTGAGACTAGCCTCACTACTGTTTTACTACATTAACTTGTGGATTTCAACTGTTCAATTGCTAGTAGTCAAAAACTGTTTTACTTTATTTGCTGTTTACAACAACCCAAATCATAGTATTTTTTCTAGTGTCTTTCTAGGATTCTTACTGTAATTTTAAGGACCTTGTTACTAGAGCCAATTGCTCCCCTGCCTGCTACAGTATAATATCTGTATTTTACTCCATTAAGGTGTGTAAAATGATATTATTTTTGCTTATGCCTAACACTCTTACCGCATTTTTAAGCTCTTTCTAAAGAATGATGTTTTTTCTTTTCACTACAGCTCTTTTTCTCTATCCCAAAGTTCCAAGCTTCTCAACCTTGCACATCCTGAACTAGGGAGCTAAACACACTGCTTGAAGTAAATGAACCCAGTAATAATCTCCTACTGCCTCATCTAACCACCTCTTATCTCTGTACCTTCCAAGAAAGGAAGTCAGAAAGTATGTAATTTTTCCTACAAACCTGGCTACTATGCGTTTACTGTAACTACTACTTTCTAGCAGACTAAGGTACACTTCCAAACCTAGGTCAGCCAGCAGTCATAGCTTCCTCTCTGCCCTCTGTCCCCTCTCTCTCTGTACAATTTCTATTGTATTGCCTGCAATACTATGTCTTCCCTATCCCAGTTAAGGTATTACTCCTATATACAGTGTTTTTATTTCCAGACACATAGGATTTTCAAGTATATCATTTTTCTACCACCTCCATAAGGCTATTCCTGCTTCCCAGACCTTTCCCCTCTAATTTCTACTATCATTTCCCATAGTAAACTGTTTTGTCTCTTACTGCCTCCATTATAGCATCTCCTGACGCTATCCAGACAGGTAAACTAGTCTCTCCCTCTAGAATTAAGCATTTCACTGACTAATTGTTTTTTTTTTCTATATGCCAAACACTTTTCTTGTTTCTACCCACTCCATTCGCCCTGCGGGCTCACTCCGCTCCCCTACCCTACCCCCAAATTCCACCCACCCCCAGTGCACCTGACCTTATACTTCCTTAGCCACACCCCCAACCATAATCTACCAATTACATCTCCTCACAACTCTATATCAATTAACAAACTTTGGCTCCTTTTGGCTCCACCCCAGTGCACCTGACCTTATACTTCCTTAGCCATACCCTCAACCCTACTCTACCAATTACATCTCTACACAACTCTATATCAATTAACAAACTTTGGCTCCTTTTTGGTTAGCCTTACCTTTCACACCCACCTTGTCACTCAATCCCACCACAAATCACAACTAGTCTTCAATTTCCTCTTCCATTTAGCCTAACCTCCTCCACCCTACATATCCCGCTATGTATAACCATTGTAGGCCTTTTCACCTTAACATGCTTTTTTTATCCATTGGGCTCACCTCATTACTTATATCTCATTGCCTAACTTCCTATGAATCCCCAGCTTTTGCTACATTTCTTCACCTCCCAAGATTCTCTTTCCTATCACCTCCCTAACACACTGAAACATAACATCCTGTTCATCCTTCATTCTACCACACTTTCATAGACTAACCCATATTAAATATCTCCAAATGAAAAAAGGACACCTTGTTCTCTGTAAAATGTTCAAACTAATATGTAACCCTCAAAACTGCTTACTACTACACTGTGATATCCACCCAAACCCTGGTCCTAACTTCACCACTCCAAATACTCTTTCAGCCCCTACTACCACTCCCCTCAATGTCCCAAAAAGTCTAAACTCTCTACTTATAGGTCACCTCAATATAAGAAGTGTTAATAATAAAATTACCCAGCTACATGACCAATTAGACATATATTCCTTTGACATCTTATGCCTTACTGAAACATGGCTCAAACTTACAAGTAAAGACAATGACATTCTCCCTCCTGGCTATAACATTCTCAGACTAGACCATCTAAATAAAAAGGGAGGTGGAGTAGCAATACTGTTCAAATCTGAACTGAAGGTCACATCATTAGATTTACATCCTCCAGCACCTAACAATGCAGAAATGTTAACGTCAAAGCTCCAAATTAATGCTAAGAAATCAATATACATTATCTGCTCTTACATCCCCCCTGGGAACAATATCAGTACTCTAGAAAATACACGAAGCTGGCTGTCCATGTCCCTACCACAAGAAACCATACTCCTTGGTTACTTTAATATTGATTGGAATAGCTGTACCTCTGCCACTCCAACTACACATATAAACCTCTTTGGCTTCCACCAAACCATTACCTCCCCTACCAGATCTCACAAGCCTAGCAAAAAACAAACTATATTAGATTGGATACTAGTAAATAATGACCCCCATACTTATCAAACAGGTATACTCCCCGACAATATTAGTGACCATTCTCTTGCTTACATCTCTAGACAAAAGACCCACATTCATAATCCAATAGCTTTTAGAACTACCAGAAACAAAAAATATTTCAATCCAAGTAATTTTCAAGCTGAACTCAAAGCTTGCAATTGGTCTCCCCTAAAATACCTACCTCTTGACAAAGCCGTTTCATACTTCAACAAATCATTTTTGCAGATCATTGAGCACCATGCTCCCACTTGTACTGTTAGAACAAAAAATAAACCAGCCCCCTGGCTGTCTAAGGACACAAGGTTAAACATATGATTAAAAAACAAACTCTGGTCCAAATGGAGAAAAACTAAAAACCCAATTGATCACCTAAATTTTAGACAAATTCGTAATACTACTAAAAAATCCATAATCCTGGACAAAAAAACTACTACCTCAAAATTCAACAAAACCAACAAAACAATCCTCAAAAGTTCTGGTCAGGTATCAACAAATTACTCCACCCAGGACAGTCCAAAACACATACCCCCTCTAATCTAAGCCAAACCCCTCCCAACCAAATTGCCGACACCTTTAACAAATCTTTCTCTGAAACAGTTCAGTCTCTTGCAACTACCTTACCACCTATTACCACCACTAAATTTCCCACATTAACCAACCTACCCCAGTCTTTTAACCTTCAACCTATTCCAACATCTTTAATACACTCCTTGCTTCTTAAACTTAAACCATGTACACCATCAGCTGACCTTCTCCAAGCTGAATTCCTGCAAATTGCAGCTGGTGTACTTGCCTACCCTGTTTCTATCCTAATAAACAGAACCATCTCTGAATCTTACGTCCCATCCATCTGGAAAATCACCTATATCATCCCTCTGCATAAGGGAAGTACCTCAAATGAATTGTCAAACTTCCGCCCAATAGCCCTTTTCTCTCCCCTTGCAAAAATTATGGAGAGATGTATCCACCGGCAATTAACTCAGTACCTCTTACAAAACAACCTACTAGTTGACTGCCAACATGGTTTCAGGCCACACCATAGTACTACAACAGCTCTCCTATCCTTTACAGACTGCATTAATAAAAACAGGAATACAAACATTCTATCTTCTGCACTCTTCTTAGACCTCTCAAAGGCTTTTGATATGGTTAACCACCAACTATTGATAGGTATACTTGAATCACTCTCCCTTGATCATCAACTAATAAAATGGTTCCAATCCTACCTTGAAAACAGAAAACAAGCTGTCCTGTGGGAAAACAATCTATCTTCTCAGCTTCCTATCATCCTTGGTGTCCCTCAAGGATCCATTCTTGGACCTCTCCTTTTCACAATTTTCATTAATGATCTAAAAACCTCCCTTCCCCAAACTACATGCATACAATATGCAGATGATTCAACTCTGATATGTGCCGCATCCTCCCCTGCAAAATTACATACTAACACGCAAACAGTCTTTACTTTAGTTGAAAACTGGTTCCATCAAAGATGTCCCCTGCTGAACCCGAAAAAAACTAAATTACTACTATTTACTCCCACACAGAAGTCCCCCTCAATCAATTTCATAGTGAAATCAAACAATGGCACAAAATAGCCCCTGAAACTACCACTAAACTCCTCGGTGTAATAACAGACAACCATCTCAACTTTGACACACACATTAACTCAACTATTAAATCAGTAAATAGAAAACTTGGATTCCTCTATAGAATCAGACCATTTCTTACAGAGTCAGCAAAGATTTCTATTGCCCAAACCCACCTCATCTCCACCCTACTCTACGCCTCCCCTATCTATATGAATCTATCCAAAAGCAACCTAAATAAACTAGCAACCGCCTACAACAACATAGCCAAATTTGCCACCGGTGCCCCTTTCCGTACTCACCATTGCCTTAATCTTAAACTTCTAGGATGGCTGGAAGTACAAAACCAACTAGTTTATAAGCAACTCATTTTTATTCACAAGATTTTACATCATCCTACAAATACTCCCATACTATGTAGCCTAGTTAATTCTTATAAAAACCTTCCTACCCTAAGATCTGCTAAAAAGTTACAAGTTGCCACCACTACATCCTTTAAAAAATCTGGGGACTGCCTATTCTCAAATGCAGTTGGCAATACTTGGAATAAACTTCCATCTGAAATAACATCCCTTACCTCCACCAACCTTTTTAAGAAAAAATTGAAAAACATCATTAAAACCCAATGGCTTTGCCTCTGCTCCAAGCCTGACTGTTGCACCTTCTTTCTATTTCTGACTCCCTAATTTATTTTTTTTTGCTGAGACTTCTCTACCTTCTATATATGACGTGATTAAACATTTTTCTCTTGTAACTCCCACTGTGCTATGTGAATTTTTTATGTCCTCTTTTTGTTTTTTTTTTCTTTATATACTCATATATTTAATTGTATATATATATATATATATATATATATATATATATATATATATATATATATATATATATTTTTTTTTTTTTATCTATATAAACTGAATCAAGAACAATTTTCCTTGTATACTTTCCTAAATGGTAGTAAAAAAAAAATAATTGTTTTTCTGCCATAATTATTGCTGCAAATCAATTTTATACTGACGTAATTATTTTGTATATCCACTTTTTTAATGGACTATGTAATTATTTTTTATATTTCTACTGTTCTTGTGGACTATTTGTATATATTTTTTCTTTGTAATGTCTCGGAGCTTTTCTCCTCGGGCCTCTATTGAAAATGGACATATATCCAGTTCGACTAGCCCTGTCAACAAATGTTAAAATAAATAAATAAAATAAAAATAAAGGCCCTGATAAGTCATGTTCCAGGCTATTTAGGTGCATCTAGGATATTACTGGGGTTCATCGGTGCAGTGTTTTGGTTGTAAGAATAATATATCCAGGACCTGTTCCTTAGTGATAGACATGGCAAGTTGTTTGAATGCATTTCCTGAGGGCAGCTGAGGGGAGAGAGGCTTGGTAAACTGGAACTAAATTTTTGTCAGCCAACAGATTTGCTGTATCTTCCAGCTCCATGAAGGTGGCTCCATTTCAATCAGTTCTGTACACTACTGTGTGCTGCCTTTTAAGGTTTTGAACATAACTAAAGAAAGCCTTGTGGATGTTCTTTGTCAGGGGGACTACATTTACCTCAAGTTTGTTTTCAGTAGACTTAACTTTCCCTTAGTCATTTGTTAAGTTAGATGAGTATGTTTTTATCATGCTAGGTGTAACATTTCCTAATATTGGCTATTATTTTTTTTCTTTTGTTGTACAACCTGGATTTTACTAGGGTGGTTTGTTTTTTGAGTTTGCTCTGGCCTTATCTCTGGTAGGCAAATCCATCTCTATGCATTTATTGACATGATTGTATAGGATTTCTGTGAACAAGTCTGCATAGGCAGCTTATTTTCAGGGTTTAGGGAAGGCTTAACATTTTGATAGGTTATCACTTTGTAGTAGGAAGTTTGCCTTAGAATAGTTCCTAAATGTTATGGAGTTTGCCTAGGCCACAGAACTGATTTTTATTATAAAGGCAATAGCTTTGTGGCCTGACCTTAGCAGAGTGGACAGTACACTTGGAAAGGGGGGCAGCATTCTCCCATGTTTATGAGTACCAGATCAAGAATGTTTGCACCCCTAGTGGGCATATACACTATGTGGTCCAGGGTGTTTGTGTTTATAAAATCAAGGAATCTCTTAGCTTGTAAGATTATGGTCATGTTAGTATCCCTGTTTATAGTGGGTTAGTTGAAGCTGCCCATGAATATGGTATTGGATTTATTGGAGAAGGCCTCCAATAAATCTAAGTATGAGTTATGTGTTTCTTGGATCATAGATAGTGATCTGCAGCCTGCAGGGATTTGATATGGGACTTTGACTATAGAAATCTGGATATGGAGAAACTCAAGTGCATTATCCTATTTGAACAGTACTGAGGTAAAAGAGTTAAAAACTCATGTGCCATTTGACAGGTTTTTGACAAATTTTAATCTAGCTGGATAGAATATATGTACTTTTATATGATTTTGTCTCAGTGATTTATTTGATTAACAGACAGCATTCTCTTTTTTCCAAGTTTTTGGAAGCATAATCATTATCCTGTTTTTATTGTGGAGTTTATTCAATCAGTTTTCGTTACGAGTTATCACTACAATGGTTCTAGGATTAGATGTAGTACTAGCTGAGATGGGCTTTCTAATTTCTCCACCAGCTCTTTCTATGAGAAAGGACAAACCTTCCTGCATGTTTTGAATTATGGGGATACATGTACTCAGGACAGTTAGCATGTCAATACTTTTCAGTCTTTTCTGTAACTCAGAGTATTCTTACAATATTCCTCTTTTTCTGTTTCCTACATTCGTCATTCTGTTGATCAGCAATGTATTTTGCTTTAAAAGTAACTCGGTTTTCGACTCTTTTTCTTTCATTCTTCATTCTATATCTTTAAGTGAAGTTTCATATATTATATCAAAGAATTATGCTTTTTAATTATATTCTTAAAAAGTTCGGTCTGCTTTGAAAACCTTTCCTGTATGGATTCCATTTCATTTTATTGGTCAATTTTCATTGAGAGGCCTTCTACTGAGTTTAAAACTTGCAGGAGATCTCTCCTTGTAGTTATCTCAGGATGTGGAATCTTTCTGTTATACCAGTGATAACGAACCTATGACACACATGTCAAAGGTGACACACCATGACATTTTGGGTGACACACCAGCATTTATCAACACCCAAGTTACCAAAGAAACTGAATTTACCAAAATACAAGAAAAATGTGACCCTGCACTTATTTATTAAAACTTAGCAACAAAACAGTCGTTAATTGATGTTAATCAAATGAAATGCAATGTGTTCTATATTTTTTCAGTTCAATTCAAAATTATTAAAAGTAGCGTTATATTTTGGTGCACTATTTTAAGCCCAATTATAAGTGCGCATATCGTTTTCTGTAATGTAAGTCACGTATTTTTCTTTTACTTTTATAATACATAGCAGCACATGATTGTACTGGATTTTTTTAAATAAATGAATATGTAAAAAAGTGTTTCTCGTTTGTTTGGGAGGATGACATGACAGCAGAGTCAAGATAGGCATTTTCTGAATTTTTGACATGCTGAGCCCAAAAGGTTTGACATCACTGTGTTAATACAGTATGATTTTTAGTACGATAGTTTACTAAACTTCACTTTAACAATCACTCACATTTCTTAGTGAGTTGTGCATTCAAACACTGTCAAAAGAAAGTTAGTCTGCTAGCTTTTTATTTTATCTGTCAGGATATTTCATACTAAGGGCATTTTTGCTAAAGATTCTTACTGTTGTTGCTGTGCTATATTGGGGTCCTTTGTTTTAGGTGTCTTAGGTTATATTGAGGGCTTCTGACTAGCAGGATATACATTTTAAGGCTAGTTAGAGTTGTTGTTGTTGTTGTGTCTTTCGGCTTTTCCTGGTCAGGGGTCGCCACAGCGGAACTCCGGTCCGCTAATGATTGGCAGTTGATTTTTACATGCCGAGTTGCCAGCCCTGATGCACAACCTTCAACAAAGGTACGCCCATTCATGCATGTCTCCACGCAGAAGACGCTCTAGCTGAGAGTCGAACTGGTCACCGTCTTACTGTGAGGTGAAAAGGCTAGTTAGAGTATTTTCTAAAAATGTGCTTAAGCTCCATCTGGTAATCATCTGGTTTTCTACATGGCATCAGGGTGGTATTCCACCTTATACAATGGATTAATCAATTTGAGTATTTTCTTTTGAGCTGTTTGTACAGTAACAATATTTTTTTTGGAAAATTAGACAGATATAAGGTAGACAAGACCCATGAAATGAATGAATGACATTTTGGATAGTGATGCATAAGTTTCAGCATGTAACAGCGGGGGAATACTATAAGGTATGTTGATTTCGAACTTTGTCAATCTGCAAAAGGATAGCTTGTACAAGGATATACATTTCAGAAACCATTATAGCTCAGTTGATGGTATGGATATTCCTTCTGGATCCTTGATGTTTAGAGCCTGATCTTGTGTAACCTCTTAATATCATGGCAGCAAACTTTGGGCATTAACATATTATCAGAACTGAACCAATTCCATATCCAGGCAAAATCCTGTCATAACTGATTATTTAATGTATTGAGCAATTTATGTTCTCTTGCCTGTTCAGTATCATAACTGTACAGCGTGAAATTAATAATTTGGTAATCATAAGGTAGGCTATTGATAAACATCGAAGATACTGGAGGGGGGGCAGCAATGTGGCCAGTGGGACGTGTTTTACTGCACAGTGTGTATCTGAGAAAGATGTTGTTAATGTATACTACAAGGGTAGTGATGTGGTAGTTTTGCAACCACTGAGGTACTATTTGAGCAAAGCCAGTTTTCTACATCAGTTGAAGTAATAGCTTGTTGTCCACAATATTATGGGTGATTTATACCACTGATTAATCCATATCCATACTACTAATCCTTTGATGAGAAAAGGTATAGAATGATATCAGTGTATTGTTATATAGTGGAAGTCATGCTGTTTAATACTCAGTATTGTGCATCTAAACATATTCTAATATTTGCCTGTAAATTAAATTCCTACTAGTCTAGGAATAGGATAGGGGTTAGAATTTGGCCAGTAGTTGTTGATGAATTAACTACTTTAGGGAGGGGCAGAATTTATGGGTACATAAAATTAGGTTGACTTTGTTTGCTAATGTGGGTGACACCAAATGTGTGCTTCAACTAATGTCTTAGAGTGGTACTGTAACTATTTTTAGTAATTTGGGGTATAATATTGGGAAATCAAAGTTGTAATGGTAACCTGTTATTTCTTTTCTAATAGTTCATGATGTCTTTTTGGAAAAGGTTTATAGTAGAAGGGGATAGGAAATATATTTGTCCAGGAGGTATTGTGGGGTAGCAGAGAGACTGTTATTATTATTATATATTATACAATATATGCAAAAAGCGCTCAAAATTTTAAGCTTTGTATGTTATTAAAGTGATGATTAAAGTTTTCAACTTTAAGTTCTGGCTGTGGTTCACTTTCCTCCAAGTTCGAAAAAGGTTTCTTTGTTAATTATATATATATATATATATATATATATATATATGCACACATATATAATCTTTTAATTCAATAATGCTTTTTATGTTGACCAAAGCACTGCAGGAAAGTTTTGGAAATATTTCATTTGTACGTATGTTGCTAATAGTCTGCAAGTACCTTGTTGATTCTTTGGTTTGGATAATCTGCAGACAGCACAGATAGTGCTCTTTAGCTACATTGGTATTTATTCTACTACCCCTTTTAGGTTGATTACTAATGTCTCTGTTCCATTCCAGCTATGCTTTGTGTGTTATTAGATGACTTATTAGCTATTAGGTATTCTTACTGGGAACTCACTATTTAGAACAGGGAAAGGATTACACTGAATGGGCATTAAGATATTATAGCAGCTTGAGATTGCTGCAGTTGAATATTGAGAGCCATGTTTTTCCTCCCAGTTTATGAGCTTTACTCTGTTTTCCAAATGGATTCACTAGCTTTGGGAATGGTGTAGGATGATATGAGTCTAGTTGGTAGTTTTTCAGTTTTAAATTTCCAGGTAGTAAAAACTAGAAACGGGTCACTCTTGAGGGTGGGAGAGTTAGTAAGGTGGATAATATATTGGAAACGTTTGTGATAATTACATCCAGGACTGTACTTGTGTCTGTCATACAACTGGATGTGGTCCCTTATCTCTTAAGTTGGATCAAGTTGTTTCCTGCTAGATTATTGTATAGTTGTTGTGCTATTTTACTTTCACAGTAAATGTTTAGGTCTCCAGTTATTACCAGTTTATGTTATTTGGTTTTGGCTACTATAGTGTTCAGGTTCTAATATTAAGTTGGTGGAAGATCAGGGTGGGACATATACTGTGGCAATGAATAGTCTCAGTTGTCACCAAGACTACTATAATGTTTCACACTGCCTACCTTGACTTGGCCACAGCATTTGACACAATATTCCACTCATGCATTGTTGAAGACCTAATGAAGTTAGGTATAAACCCATATGTTACTTGGTGGATAACCAGCAGACTCACAGATAAGTCCCAGGAAGTTTGAACTGGGGAGTCCACCTTTTCAAAGAAGCAAGTCACCAGCAGAGTACCTCGGGGATCTGTCCTGAGACAGCTCCTTTTTGGCATCTACTTCTCTGATGTCAATGCAGACATCAAGAAATTCTGATAAAATCTGCACACAATTGCATATTAGGAGCACCATGGGGTCTACCACCAAAACTAATGTTCTCCGAGAAGGGCTGACACAGACAAATAATTGCAGTCAGAGCCAAGAAATGCATAATAGTATCCTTCAGGAAGTCAGATAGCCCTGGTGATTCCCATATTGATAATGCACCCCTAGGAGTCATGCCAGTAGTCAGAGACTTTGAGACACACATAGGCAGTAATCTAGTCTTTAACCATCACATGTCAAAGGTAGTAAGGAAATCATTCTTCAGTGTATAACCTATAAACAGACATATGACATCTAGGTCCAAGGAAGACTGTGTTGCACTGTACTTGGCAGCCATCAGACCTATCACTGAGTACTGAGCTACCTTTGGTTTGTACCACATCAGGCACATCTAACAATTGGAAAGTTCACAGAGTTTTTCACTAAAAGAATACAGTGTGTAGATAAGATGTCCTGTGCAGACTGCCTCAAAGCCTAATCCTTCTGTTCTGTCTACTAAAGGCTGTTGAGGGGAAATATATGCCAGGCATTCAAAGTATCATCAGACCCCAGTCTGATTGACCTCCTACATATCGGCAAAAGAAACAGCACCAGAATTACCTGTTCTAAAGATGTAAAACCTTGCCTGTGATATATCTAGGACCTGCTGGTGAGACAGGTATGTGACCCAGAGACTATCACTTGTCTGGAACAGGCTTCCCATCAATGTGAAGCAGAGTTCCTCTCTAACCCATTTCAGCTGAAACCTGTACAACTGGATAGAGAACTAGAAATTCATCAATGTTTTCGTACTTATGTCTGTAATGGATACAGGTAGCATGTAAATGATTCATCTGCCAGACCCCTACTTGTACAAGTTTCATCTCTCAAGCTGCTGCTTGCACTAACAAGGGTACCAGAACTCGTCAGAGATTTGGGATGCATGGCTAGGCTTAGAAAGGCCCTGGTGGTCGTTAGCCTAGTAAACACTTATGAACCTACAATAAAAGCAGAAACACAACATGTATAAGGTGATTAGCAGACATGACATACTGTAATTTAAGGTATAATCACTTCCTTCAGTAGTTGTATATGCATTTAGGAAGTATAATAATAGAACAGGGTGATAATTTCAAGAGGTGAGCCAAACAATGGTTAAGAATCAACCCCATATAATTCATTGCAACTGATAAAGAAACGTTTAATCCACATTCCATGTGGATACTGCTTTATTAATTTAAAGTCCAATATGTCAGTCTGTCTCTACTGTATAGCCCACAAAACTCATTCCCTCATACACTTATATAGAAAAGTTTTGTCATTTCTCCTGCACAATCTCCCTTTCTCCTTCAGCTTGTCTTTAATACCTATTAATGTTATACTACATAGTTCAGGGCCTTGCTCCTCCTCTATATTTTGATTACTCCAAGTCTTTTGGGTTTCTAATACTATGACGGGAATGGACCTCATTCCTAAGTCAGGGTAAGATTAAAGTTCATGAAATTAGTATTATTTCACTCTTTGATGTTAGCTAAAAGTGCTCTTCGTAGTACCCGCAATGTGCCCAGCAATGACTCCTTCTGCAATTCATACGGTGTTACATGAATTGGTAACATATCTAAATATGATTGTAAATTCTTTTTTATAAGACCAGCTGCTCCTACTACTATTGGAACTGTCTGAGTATCTTTCTTCCACATGGCTTTTGTTTCTGCCTGCAGATCAAGGTATTGTATGACTTTGTGTCTCTCTGTACACAAGACACTATAGTCACTAGATGTTGCAATTTCAATGATCAGTGCTACTTTTGTCTTCTTTTCTTGGATCATTATGTCCGGTTTTCTAGCATCTATCTTTTGGACTGTTGGTATTGGGTCATTCCCATGTGATGCAAACTTCATCATTTTCTATGATTCTCTGTGGCTCATGTTTCCAGTGTTTTTCAACCACTTCGATACCATAATGTTTGCACAATCTCCAGTGTAACAATCTCACCACATTATTATGCCTTTCAGTATACAGTCCCTCTGCCATTAGAGCACCGCAACCAGCAACAAGGTGTGTAACTGTTTCCAACTCAGTTCCACAAAGCCTACATATGTCTGTTTCTCCCACATGTGCAATGGACTTAGTAAACCAGCATGTACGCAGCCCACTATCTTGGGCTGCCAATATTAATCTTTCATTTCTTGATGTAAATTCACCTCTCCTTAACCATTCCTGCATTCGTTCTTGATCAACAAGAGGCTCTTCCAGAAGTTTTTTATACTTGCATCTATATTTATGTTTTTTCCACATTTCTTGCCTTCTCATCTGATCCTTCACTTTATATTCTTTCTTTTCTTGTTTAGAACATTCGGTTGCTGCCTGGTTTTTATCCACTTCTGGTTTGATTTCCATTCCTGCTTGACTTTGATATGCTTCTGCTAAATTAAGCAGAGATGTCATCTTAGATTTATTCTCCTCATGTTTCAAAACTTTCACCACATTTGGATCTTGTGAAGTCAATAGATATGTGTGGAGTCCCACGATTGCAGATCTATACATGTAATCAGTTTCAAGGAGGCCCATCCCTCCTTCAGAATGGGGAATATATAGGTTCATAGGTTCATAGGTTCATACTAGGCTAACTGCCCGAGGGCATTTACAAGCCTAGCCCATCGTTTTGTGGCTTACGCCACCCCTTTAGTATGGGGAACTATACCCATTATTTTGCTGTGCCTCTGTCGAGCAGTGACACTGAGGTAATCCCTGGGGTATATCTGCGATCTCCCATCCATTGGTCAAGATTTCTCTTGAACAAGGCCAGCGAGGTGCTCTGCCTCACATGTACTGGGATTTTGTTCCACAGCATAGGGAGTCTTTGGGTGATGAATCTATCCTTCCAGCACGTCCTATTAATAGCCGTGTCGAGGTTTAAGTCTCCCACCCTTGTGGCTCTGATGGATCTAGATTTTTTGAGGTGAAGCATATTCATCAAATCTGGGTTTGACATGGCCTTGTATGTTAGGCAAAGGTCACCTCTGAGCAAGCGGTGGCGACTGAATAGAGCTGGAGTTCTTTCAGTCGGGCAGCATAGGACAGATTTTTGAGACCCTTTATCCTTTTGGTGAGGAACTTTTGTGGCCTCTCCAGCTGCTGCAAGTGTCGGGTCAGATACATCCCGAATGGGGCATTGTACTCAATCATTGGTCTGATGAGTGATGAGTAAAGGGAGACTATGACCTCCCTTGATCTAGATGAGAATCCCTTCATGATAAGGTGGGCAATGTAGAAGGTCTTCCTAGCTACTTTAGCTACATGGGTGTCGAATGACAGACTACTATCAACCTGGGTCCCCAGGTCCCTGATAACTTCTTCTGTGCTCAGTGGATTGCCACCTATTTGGTAGCTAGGGGTAACCTTGTTTTTCCCAAAGGGTATGACTATGCATTTTTTGGCATTTAACTTCAGGCCGTGGCTCTGGCACCAGTTATCCGTTTCTATGAGACCCTTCTGAAGGATATCTGTGTCAGATGTGTTTTCTACTATGGCGCCCAGTTTGCAGTCATCTGCAAACTTTGTCAGCCATAACCCTCCAATATAATCTTGGTATACACTGATTTTTATAAATCATTTGGTGAGCATGAAGCATCCTTCTTGTTTTGATATCCAATCTATCCAACACTTTTTGGGACCAGTCAATTACTCCAAAACTATAAGTTAGGACTGGAAGAGCAAATTGATTTATAGCTTGGATCTTGTTCCTAGGTGCCAATGCTGTTTTCAGGATTAATTTAAGTCTTCTAAAGTACTCTTTACTAAGCCTTATCCGCATTTGTTCATGTTTTATTGCTGATCCTTCATCAGTTCCCAAGTATTTATACACCCCCTCTTGTTCAAGTTGTTTTATATCACATTCTTGTCCCAAACTGATGTTTTTATAGTGCTGCAATTTTCCCTTTTTAAAGGTTGCTTTTGCACATTTATCAAAACCAAATAACATTCCAATATCATCTGAAAATGTTTTGACAACCTGCAGCTGTGCTTTCAGTTCCCCATCTGATGAGCTATACAATTTTAAATCATCAACAAAGAGAAGATGAGAAGTCATTAGACTCTGTTGTTTTCTAGAAGCCAAATTATAGCCATGGCCTAGGCTAAGTAAGAAGCTGAATGGATTAATGGCAAGGCAGAATAACAAGGGTGACAGAGAGTCGCCCTGGAATATCCCCCTTTGAATTTTTATCCCTGGGATAATAATCTGTCCTTTATCATGGCTTAATTGCAAAGTAGTCTGCCACTGTTTCATGGTTACTGTAATGTAATCAATCAGTGTAGGGTGTATATTATACATTTTAAGCACTCTTTTATCCATGAATGTGGGATACTATCAAATGTTTTTTTGTAGTCAATCCATGCCATACTTAGGTTCTTCCCCTTCTTACAATTCTCCACTATAACTTTGTTTAACAACAAATATGTTGTTATATGTTGTAAAATGCTAAGGTTCTCCAAGATGGACTGACACTGTCAATGGATAACTAAAAATCATCTCAGTGACAGCTTTGCCAAAAATGCAGCAGTGACTATTAGAACTCAACAAAGACTTCCCACCTTTCAGCTCTCTCTGTATTGATTCCAGCAGATTCAATTTTAGACACATCACTCTTTTTTATGTTCTGCTACAAGCTACACCCATTCTAATGTTGCTGTTGAATAAGCTTCAAAGGCTTCTGAACAATGAAGTTACATTGATGTAAATGCGCTCACAAGATTCATCTTTCTGACTAACGTGACAGGGAAACAGAGTTTATAGAGTGGCAAACCATTCCCTTCAATTTTTAATAAATTTGTGGTGGGATTTTCAGATAAGAAAGGCATAGCAGATTACCTCTTAGTGAGATATATGATGGCCAACTTTCAGGTTTAACATATATTTACTTCACACCAAATGTTTTCATTCATACTTAAATAAATGTTAAATTTGCACATACTAAATGAATGGATAAACAAAGACGCATATGCTTCCACTTAATACAAAGAGAGCATCACTCAAGAATATGGGACACTGACAAGTTAATTTCTGGTGCAGAACCTATTACACTTGTAAATTTTTTATAAAAGCTGAAGAAGCCAAGACACCTGTACACAATTACAAGAAATTAGACAAGGCTAATGTTATGCCATTAGATCTAAGGAATGTGATTGTTTTTCAACACTGGATCTCTGTCTGCAGGTTGTGGAGGCAGGCATACTCTTGTAGCATGATGTCATATATCAGTACCCACCCAGCCTCAAACCACTTCAGAACTCTGGATCCTTTTGTAGAGCTACCAGTTAGGGTGATCAGTATCTGTCTTACTGGAAAATCAAGTACTTGCAAGGGTCAAGGTGCTGCTATAGATACTCATTGCAGGTGGGTGTAACTAAGTAGTGATGACTATACTCCCTTTATTTATTGGCATGCATTTTATATGGACCACTGTGCACCATGAGGAAGTGTCTATGGGCATTTTCATCCCCAGCTGCTAAGTTGATAAAGTTTTAAATCCATCTTCATGTCTAGCCTGACCACATTTTTTTACTCAGGTCCTACCCAATGGATCATCTTTCTTTGAACCATTACATTTCAACTCATCTCTCAAAGCTGGAGCCAGGCACCTTCCAGCCAAATTGAGAGACTCACATACCATTTTCCCCCTAGCTGCAAAGCTAAATCATCCTATTTGTTCCCTGGAGAGTTGAAAGTCAGGCAGTAGGGAGATGGCCTCTCTGCCAGTACCAGTATACTTCCTTTCCAGCTCTTTGAGGTTCTAACAACCACAGAAGCTCCCCTGAGCTTCAATACAACTGCCAACAATGGTAAGCTTATGTGCCATCGCGCGCACACACACACACACACACACACACACACACACACACACACACACACACACACACACACACACACACACACACACACACACACACACACACACACACACACACACACACACACACACACACACACACACACGTGTGCACTCACGTGCACGAGAGAGTCTTTCCTAACTTACCACAGGGCAGAATGTACTTAGCTGGCCTGTTCTCCATGGGTACAACACATAGTCTTCTTTCAAGGGGTAGGCCAGAGCCATCGCGCCCCCAAGGATAGGTGAACTGAACCCCACTAGCCATACCTCTCAACCTCTCAGATCAAGAAATCTGGACAAAGCTATAAATAATGGGGGGGGGGGCAAAGGACCACAAACAGGGATAATTTTTAAATATCACTCTTACAAACATAGAAAGTTTATAGAATAACAGTTGCATTACCATTAATTGTATAAAGGATATGAACTCTAAAACTCAAATTCCTGTCATTATTTTCTGACTTCAGTCTTCAATGATTTGCCAATAATTTGGCAGAAAAGCACAATTTCTGGAGAAACAATCCAAAAATATAAGCAAAAATCTGGAAATTCTGTGAAAATCTGGACAGCTGACAGGTATGCCACTAGCTGTGGACATGAGGTTTTAAGGAATCACACAATGGACGCTCTTGCTTGGATACATTTTTCTTTTAGTTTTTATTGATTGTTTTGTCTGTATGACCTTCTTACTCATTCGTTTAGTTTGTTAGTTGGGATATTTTGCAGACGTCCTAATGGTTATGGACATCAGTTGGGTATGACAACCCTGTGTTTCTAAAGATTAGCCAAATCGTCCACTTATGCTGTGCTGAGAGGTTCTAAATTTGTCCATAACAGACTTAAAAAGAAAAAAGAGAAAAAGTTATGGGCATTTAGAACTGCCATATAGCTGAAACACCTGATGTCCTTAAGGGGTCATTTGCATATATCTCATGTGCCTCTAATACAAGAAGTTTTAAGGAATCACACAGTGGAACCTCTAGCTTGGCTAGATTTTTTTTTTAGTTTTTACTGATTGGTTTGTCTGTGTGACCTGTTTTACTCATTGTTTTAGTTTGTTAGTTGGGATATTTTTCAGACACCCTAATGGTTATGGACATCACCTGGGAACGACAACTCTGTTTTTCTAAAGATTAGCCTGGCAGTCCACTTATACTCTGCTAACAAGCCTCTAAAACGGCTGAAACATGCATGCCCACAGGTAGTGGGGTTTAACTTTAGTGGCCTGAATTAATCCATAGCAGACATAAAAAGAAAAATGTCGTGGGTGCTCAGAACTGCCATATAGCTGAACCATCTAATGTCCTAAAGGGGTCATTTGTACATATCCCTTGTGCTTCTAATACAAGAGGTTTTAAGGAATCACACATCAGAAATCTTTAGCTTGGCTCGATTTTTCTTTTAGTTTTTACTGATTGGTTTGTCTATGTGGCCTTTTTACTCATTGTTTTAGTATGAGATGGTAGCTTAGTAATTATGAAGAGAAGCATACATATTACACAAGTCATTACTTATCTAGTGCAAATTCTTAGGATTTTTTCCTCTTTCTAGGGTTTAACCTTCCCTTTTATAGCTTGCTTGTATTAATTAGGTACAGTGAGAAAAAAGGATGTGTGTTATAAGGTATGTACTGTGTTTATACTTAATCTTTCTTTTCCACAATCAGTATTCCCCCCTTTGTCCAGAAATGCTTCAATTTTCTTTGTTTTCAGGATACTATGGGATGAATGACAAAATCATACACTAGAGAACAAGTTATTGTCTGAATATCAAAAATGCTAATGGATGAGCCAGATACTCAGAAACCCTTCTTATCAGGACATTGCATCATAAATGTTGAACTAGAAAGCACAGCTATAATTTTAATTTTCCATTAGAATACACAGTTTATCCTTTTAAGGGTTACTATCGAACTGTAAGCTATCCTGAGCTATGAATTATTCTAACAAGCAGTAGGCATAAGACAGAGATGCAGCATTTGATGAGATATCAGTCTAATACAATATGGACACATACCCTGATGTGCCCAAACACCTAACAGCACATCAGCAGATTCTCACTTCAGCTAATGGCATGTCTTAAGACTAAAACAAGAGACTTCAGTCTAAGGTCACACACCATTGCAACCTCTTGTTGACTAGACAGAGGGCTCCCTATTAAGCTGTCAGTATCACCAATGCATCACCCTGAACAGCTGGTGCATGCTGAAAAGTACAGTGGGGAAATGATCTGTTGATAACACATTAAACTGTGCTATAAGTTAGATGGAAACATTTTGTAAGAGTGGCATTCTATTAAGTTTTTCAGATCATATCTCCCTCACCCCCAGCATGATTGAAATTGCTGGAAAGTACACGTTGCAATGTCTTATTTTATATACATATATATATATATATATATATATATATATATATATATATATATATATATATATATATATATATATATGGGTCTACTTCGTAAGAACAAAAGACCACAACACCGAAACCCACAACACAGAGACCAGAAGGACGAAACCCCGGAACACCGAAAACCGCGTAACTGCAAAATACACATAAACACAGACAAACACACACACAACTGCCCCAAACTACCAAACACACAACCCTACACTAGAGATAGGCAGGGGGGCAAGCCCCTCTGCACCCCCCCCTACTTTAATATTCTGACTGAGAGATTGCACAAACAGACACACAAGGCAAACTTACACTCACATATTACAGTCCCTCACACACGCACATCACATCACAACACACACTTACACAGAGCAATACCCCTCACAAATCCACTTACACATACATACCTACCTACAGCAGAACTCCAAAAGTGCTAAATTAAAATCCTGTAATATCAGGATTTTGAATTTTGTGCTTTTTGATGTACTGGGGTTTCATCCTTCTAGTCTTGGTGTTGTGGGTTTCGGTGTTGTGGTCTTTTGTTCTAACGAAGTAGACATATATATATATATATATATATATATATATATATATATATATATATATATATATATATATATATATAAAATGGGAGCGCTACAGAATCCTGAAAGCTCAAAATCCTGAAGCCCAAAATCCTGAGACCAAAATCCTGAAAGTTCAAAATCCTGAAAACTCAAAATACTGAAAACACAAAATCCTGAAAACACACAGGATACTTATTCCAGCACAAGTACATGCAAAAAGAAATAAAACACAAACTATATTACTGTTTTGCAAGTATAAGCAGAGGGGCAAGCCCCCTGCACCCCCCACGTGGGGGGCTGCGGCCCCCACACCCGCTACTACATATATATCTCAACTCCAAGATTGCATTTAGTGTGGTGAAGTGCAATCTTGGAGTTGATATATTTAAGTAGCAGGGGGTGTGGGGGCCCCATGGGGTGCAGGGGCTGCTCTGCTTATACTTGCAAAACAGTAATACAGTTTGTGTTTTATTTCTTTTTGCATGTACTTGTGCTGGAATAAGTATCCTGTGTGTTTTCAGGATTTTGTGTTTTCAGTATTTTGAGTTTTCAGGATTTCGAACTTTCAGGATTTTGGTCTCAGGATTTTGGGCTTTCAGGATTCTGTAGCGCTTCCATATATATATATATATATATATATATATATATATATATATATATATATATATATCTCTCAAAGCACATTTTTTTTTTTTATCTTTAAAATGTCTTAGATTTTGGACACTAGGGTAGGACAACATTTGGTTCCCTCTCCCTAAATTCCTGCCTTATTAAGTCTCCTTTTTAAGTTTGATCTGGCCTAGTTATCTCTGCCTTTGCTTCTCAGATCTTGGAGAGTCCTGTATTCTTCTATATGACGTATGCTTACACAGCTTTGTATGTTCTTTTCAGGAAAACTTCTACTGTAGTTTAACCAACAGCTGTTTCCATTGCCCTGGAATTAACTTTTTCTTCATATTGCTTACCTTAGTGATGTGGTCCAAGCAATAGGGTTGCACATATGCATTGACTTTTATAATATAAAGGCTTGGTTCAGTACAAAAGAGTTATGTCTAAATGGATAAATTGAATGCAGCTCTTATGTGTGACTCACTCATGATTTCTTTCATTTATAAGTTACTGCTATATTACAACACAGCTGACAGGAAATTTGGTTACTTTAGTGTGGGCAGTGTGCTATGCATTTACATTTCACACATTAAAGTCATCAGACTATTTGTTGCTAATATTGTGTAGGCAGATCTACTTCCTCTAAAGGTATGGCAGCTTTGCATACACAACTATGTAATAAATATGGCTGCATCTATATATAAAACAGAAGAAAGATTCATTAAGCCATAAGCTTACTTTCTCCATTTTGCTCTGTTTTGTATTGCACTAACTAAAATTGTTACTTTCTAGCCAGTAACTGATCTTTATCAGAGTATTTCTTCTTTCACATATAATTCTAAATGACGCTTACATTATCAGGAGCACTTGCACACCCACAGAAACCTCTGCTGGATTTATGTAAATTATATCTATATATATTATAATTTTCATGTTATTATCACTTTTTGTTCTTTGTCAGACAAGGAATATCTTTTTTGGTGTAGGTAAGAAAAAGAGATATTTTTGCATTTAAATGTACACTATTATTAATCCCTATTCGCTGTTTGCGGTACAGTTAATAAGGGCTTCCTTTCCCTTTTGATAAGAAGTGAAACAGTTATCTTTTGAGAAGTCAGAGAGTTCTAGACATTCTTAAAAAATCAAATTGACTTCTGAGATATTTTTTTGAAAATACAAATTACATTCATAAAGAAGAGATGAATAATGACTATTCCTTTATGCTTCTACCACTTGTGATTTAGCTAAAGAAAATAAAGTACCACAACCAAAAATGATCAGACACAGAGATTCTGTTGAAATTGACACTCTTAAAAAGTACACATTATTCTCACTTAACCTAATGCATTTTTTGTGGCATAAAGAATCCCAGCACCAGGAGAGCAATACCAAAGCTCATATAAGAGTGAGACAATGTATTTCTTCAGTACAAACTACCATATCGAAGGTGACACATTTTTTGTCCAGTGATATGCTGAGCCAGCTGTTGTCACTGTCCTTTGCTCATGATGACATTCACCTGTGAAATGAGCAGTATGAATTCATGCATGTGTGGTACTTTTTTCTTGATTATTCATAGAAGGCAGTATTACTTAGCCACATGGAAAGTTTCACCCACCCCCACACATTTCACAGAAGGCACTATTGCTTGCCCACATGGAGAACTTTACCCCCACACATCCCCTTTATCAATTCCATAAGTAATATCCTTGAGGTGCTGGGGCTGTAGTCAGTGTCCACATTGAAATATGGGCCCCACGTGGGGAACTGGAAGGGAGGCACGGGAACTGCAAAGTATATCACTCTATCAAGTCCCACATAGTCTGTAATGCAAAGGGTATTATCTACAATATGTTTGCAGGTCACTCAGGTAGTTTTCATAACTAATCATATGGTACACTACGAGTATGATTTCTCATATGGGCATCTTATCGGTGACATGTCCCAGAACCATGGCTTATTACACTCATCAGTCCACACAATCAAACAGAATGTGCACTATCACAAATCAAAAACATTACAGAGTACTTGTGTTTGGGCTAATGAAGGTACATTTTTCACTGTTTTGTTTCATCTGGTGGTGCCCTGCAGTATGACACTGCCACATGCGCCAAATTGCTGATTGTGTATTCAGTGTTACACAATACCATACTTAGGAAGCCATTATAACAAGGCAGTCTCTTGTAAGGTCAGCAGTTCCCAGCACAAGAGGGAGTGGAAGCTGAGACAGGTGAGAAGTTTGGGTAGGAGCCAACAGTAGGGGATAATCATGACAGACAAAGGCTGGCACACTGTGTGGTAGCACTAGCATAGAGCAATGTATTGCACATAGCTTTACAACATAACCGAAAAAGAGTTAAGCAAGTGCAGTGCAATAAAAATGATGCAAGCCAGAAACATTATGTAGTGCTTACTCATGCATAGGCTGACCACTCTGTACATCAGACATAGGCAATCAAAATAACAACGTGCACATAGCAAGGCACATTTATCATTTGCAAAGGTGGAAAAGGGAGTACAGGAGTTCATGTCTTTCACAGGGTAGTGAGTATGTGTGAGCACTGATGTGCGTATAAAAAAGTGCTTTTACGGGAAGGTGTATATGAACATAAAACATCAGGCAGGTCAAGGGTCAGTAGATGTGAGTGTAGTATGCTGGAGGCTGTGGTGGTGGTGTGTGTGTCATGCACGTGTATTTGTGTCTTACAAAGATATAACCTCAGCAACTGGTGCACCACTGTGTCTGAGCTTACTGGACTGATCCAGGGCAGGCATGACAATCAAGTCATCTTCCTCATCATGGTCTTACCCATGAGAGTTGGCTGTGCCAGAAGCTGAGTGGCTATACCATGACCCTGGCTAGATGTGGGTGTGCTATGTGACATTGACAGACATCTGCTCTTGGATGAGCCAACATGATAATAACCATGACCCTGGTGATGCCCTCTCCTGGGAGTAGACATCTCCACAGTAAATGTTACCATGGAAATATTAACACTGGTGGAGTGGAATGTCACACTTCTACAGCCATGTTGGCTAACATCAGTGAATATAACAGATGATGGGCTGCAAGGTTGGCTCCTTACACTTGAGAGACAACCAAGGGAAAACATTACACAGGCCAGTGTATGATTCAGTCTACTGAAAGAATCACCCATATGTAATATGCACTGCTTCAAGTCAGCATGCACACCCTGTATAACTATCACTACCTCTGGTATGGCTGTTGTGACACTAGCCTGTGCTTCCATGATGATAGCACAGCACATATGTTGGTTTGCAGTCACTGGCACACCAGCTCAGGGGGGAGGCAAAACATTATCTCTGGCATGCACCATTACCAACAACCCTTGAGTTGGCATTCCTACCCATGAGGGCAAGGTGCAGGCTCAGACATCTGTCAAGTGAGGACCAGCATACTTCCCTGATCTACAGTGTCTTCATCAAACTGTCCTCTCCTAGATGTTTCTGTAGCTTAGGATTATGCAGCCATAGAGGTGGTGTCCATAGCCTATATAGGGAATGCAGTGGTTACAAATCTTGTTTTCAAACTCTCATATTCTGCACCCTCTGACCATGACAGATCCCCCAACATCTGTCAGGGGCAGTTCCACCATGCTTGTACCAACCCATAATCTGTCAGGGGCAGTTCCACCTTGCTGATACCAGCCCAATATCATCTGACAGGGCCAGTTTAACCATGCTGGTGCCAGATAAAGAATTACCTGTGAATGCAGCAAAACAAACATATCCAGAGTAAGCGTGATTCAATACTACAGCTTCACATGCAACTGAAAAACTAATACCCCAGACCATACCTTGGGCAGATGCTCATGCTTGTTGGATCCTCAATATACCTATATGTCATAAGTCAGACATATTTAATGATGTGACTATGAGGTAAGGATGTCTTAGTTGCAGCTATTAATGCAATGAAATAAGACTGCATACCAGAGGAATCTACAGTTGAAATGTCATGGGGGCCTGTCAGCTCAGTGTTGATATCCAGCACCACACTTTCGGATTTCATGAAAGTGGCACTGCTTTATGAAGCCAGGAACTTCATTGCCTCCATAAGAGTTGGTTTAATTGAAAGGCTGTCACCAGTTACCTTAAATTCCTGTATCACAGCTTCTGCATTTCGGGTGGTGGTATGGATCATATCCATGGCTCTGAGACAGACCATTTCCTAACAATGGTTCTGAGCACACACCACGTCAATATTGCTGACAATTTCAGTTTAGACATGGTCACAGTAACACGGGTCAGTGATACTGGATATCAAAGAGCTATCAGCCATAAAGACAGGGCTTGTAGCGCCACATCATTCCCCACATCTGTGAACTTTGGCTTGTGGTGGGATGCAGTTCTTTTTTTCTATGCCCTGCTGTTTTTGGGGTATGATTCATTGGTGTTGAATGCAATGGAATTAACAACATTATTTATGCACAAGGTTTGCAAATCCTTACATTACTGCTATCATACTAGACCATATGATATGCTGTCTTTGTGCCTAACAGGTGGGTACTGTATTCACAGTTTTTAAGTAAGTGTAAGGAATGTGTGTTCTGAGCACATATTCCCAACAAAACAAGCGAATAAGTGCAACTGAGTAACAATACATGATCATTACAATAGCACTGTTACAAGGGTGCAAAGCATGCAATACTAAATTAGTATTGAATGGCATTCTGAGTATGAACTCAGGAGTGTGTCTCATATCTGCCTTAATAATCTTGCATTCTACTACATTCAGTAAATGTGCAAGATATCCCTTAATGCACTTTTGGCTAACTCATTTAAAAGCCCTTACAAAATTACACCTCTTATAGACATTAAGGTAAAAAGCAACCATTGTACAGTGGATAAAATTTGGAAAAAGTTGAGTTTATTTTATATCATAGATTCATACTAGGCTATCAATCTGCAAATTTGAAGGCTATTGCAAGTATAGTCAGTGACTAGCAGTCAGTATCAAATCCTGTACACTGTATGTGTGAGGTAAGGACATTAATCATTACGCCCCCTCCACCCCAGTAAACAAATATCTTACTCAGAAGGAAACATTTTCACCATGATCAACTTTAGTAAGAATTAAACTCATTTACTAGTGTTTTCTTCTGAATAGAAATGAGAATCTTGGCTTCTTGTCACTCTGTTATAATGTTGATTCACCCATCTGGGCATGACAATTATGCCAGTTAGGTCTCAGCTCATTATTTTTTCTGAATTGATTAATTTGTGTGATAAACACACCTATTAAGCATCATGAAGATTTCTACATAAAGCTGTGCACATGCACGAGGACCTGTGGGCAGGACCATGCACTTGTGGGGTGCCTACTATTTTAGATGTCATGGAATTGGCCTGCTATGTTTGATCATCTGCAGAGGGAGTCTCTTTAGATTGTGTACTCTCAACAGCATATACAGAGATGAAGGACTGTCATGTCTCACATCTTAATGAGCCACTGGAACCATAAGAATGCATTACCTATAATTTCTGTGTTTGCCATTTTCACACACATGAGGTACCCGCTGATGCCCATTATTGTACAGAAGATGAGACATGTGAGTAATGTTTTGGGAACCAGTTATTTGCCATATTACTTTGAGATTCTTCAAGGTGATATATTATGGCTGAAGAAGTAGAGGGTAGTTCTCATTTTAGAACCAGAGGGGGTGTGAGGAGGAGACCATGAATTTCTCAAACATCCTCCATAAGGAGTACAGACAGAGGGCTCCTGTAGGAAGGCTATACCAGTTCCTGGTACGAGGCTCAAGCCTGGAATTAACTGGCCAATGTTGACACCCATGCTATTGGAATTCCATGTAAGGGGGTGTAGTGTCATCATGGTTACAGTGGAGTGAGATGTCACAGTCCTCACCTCCATCACTGATGGGAGGATGAAGTTAAACAGCAGTCACCACCTATGGACCGTAAGTATAACTTAATTTAGTTACGAAAAAGACCTGATATTGCATGCCATCAACTAATTTTGTATTATTCCCTCTTTGTTTTTCTAGCCAATGAAGAAATTGTAAAGACTAGATGCATGCACAGGAGTAGACAAGAGCCCTTATGACAGCACTGGGGTGAGTATACATGCTGTCATAAATATATTTGTCTTTTAATAGTAGCAGTATTATTAATTTAAAAAAACATACACCATTGCCACATCTGTTAGAAATGTCATACCTCAATGGTAGCTGTATGACTCTACCATATTAAAAGTCTGTTTCTGCATACTTCCTCCTGGAAAGGTGAAAAAGTGGGTCCTGATATTACACGTCTGCTCTCACAATGAGAGGATACATATTTGTTTATTTCCCTGCCCCACGGTTGTATTCTCATGAAAAACATTTTATGTACATTTCTCTCCAACTGTATAATTACATCAATACTTAGATCATATATGTAAGTACATCATTTGTAATTAGTGGACAAATTTAAACTCATTATTTATAATTAGTGAACAAACTTGAAAAATATATACAATAGAAGTTGATTTCATATGCCAAACCTATTATTGATATATCCATGTCTGAGCAGCATGTATACTTTGTATAAGTACAGTATTCTTAGACATCAAACTGCATCTCTGACCACAGATGCTTATTGGCCTGGCTAATATCTCTTCCTGTCTGTTTGACTGTATGTAATGACAGCTTTTGGATTAGCATCTGCACCACCGAATACATATACCTATATCTATCTGGGATCCGTACAGATGCTCAACTGCATCTTTCACCGAATCCCAATTCGGTGAGCATACTTGCGCGAGTGCTGTTCACCAGCACCTTCCCGTAAGTATGCTTGTTGTTCCGGTCGTACTACTGTGCGGTAAGGGAAAATTCCCTTTTCCCCACTGTAGTGTGACCTCGGAGTGAGAATATTAAAGTAGGGGGGTGTGGGGGCTGCAGGGGGGATTGCCCCCCTGCATTCAAGTAGATTTTTGTAGTGTTTTTTTTAACATACTTTAACGAAAGTGCTTTTTCGATGAAAGTGCTTTTGTTAAAGTGTATTTGGTGGTAATGGATTCGGGCTTTTTATCTTTCGATCAAAACTCCTAGATCCATTTATCTATATCTCTATATATTTATTTATATATATAGATTTACTATCATAATTTTGAACATGTTTATTACAAGTACTCACCCCACACACCTCCTGCTACTTATATATACAAACTCCACGATCGCACTATAGTGAGGGAATGGGTACATTCTTGATTCCCACTATAGTGCGATCTCCACTCAATATGCCAAATTCACAACAGCAAACGCACAATACCATTCACTGTTGTGCATTTGGCATGTTTTTTTCATAAATACAAATCTGTGCAAACTTACTTTCGGATATTCGTTGTCGCACACTTCAGCCACAAGATTTTGATTGTACACCATAAAAAAAAAAAAAAAAAAATATATATATATATATATATATATATATATATCGATATAACAAGAGATAGATATTGACATATAGATGCAGATATACAGATATATATATATATATATATATATATATATATATATATATATATATATATATATATATATTCATGTTTATGAACTAGTTTGAAAAGTGTATCATTAGAAACATAGTTAGAAATGCAGTTTTTCATTGTGTTTGTATTTCTCTTGCCCCACCTTCTTTGCCACTGGACTTTCTCTTACAAACATTTATTTTATTTCTTATTTCTCTCCATTTCTTTTACAATTACATGCAGCAGCACAGCAACTTGAGTTGGTCGCACTTGTAAGGACTGTCGGTCACCACCACCAGATGAAGCACCCAGTGCACCTAGGTCTGAGTCTGCTACACTTTGCTACATACATCCTGCCATTTCTGTGCTAAATGCATCTGATAGCCCTGCAGTGGAAGCTTATGCAGTAGTACCAGCTGATAGTAGAGTAAGTGAAGGTTACATAATTGTCATCCCATCAGCAGCTGGCAGAGCTTCTTGGGGGATATCATCCACAAAATGTTAGCTATCTGAATCTGCCAAATGAAGACCATTCTCTGGACACTCATTGATTCATGCATCTGCTAAGCACCAGATCCACCCTTTTGAATCCTGGCACACTATTAACAGTACCTGTTGTGATGAGTAATATTCCATTGGGTCTCACTTGACAGAGCCTGCAGCTGATAATACCCAATATTAAGACCATAACTAGGTGTTCTCCTTCCTTTTGTATCCATGCCCATCCCTGTTGGTTTTACAATCCTCCACTCACTGTTGCCTTCCTCTTTTTGTCTGATGTCTCCTTCAACATTGTCTTTTCTCTGCCTCATTGTGTTACCCCACACCGTCAGTCACATCTGCTTTTCCCTGCCAGCCCTCTTACTTTTTCCTTCCTTATCCATTTTCCCCTTCTCTTTACTTGTCCCATGAAAACAAAATTGCCTTCTACCACACCTCCATCTAATTTGTTTCTTCTCCTTCATTATTTGACATCTGTTCTACCTCTGTTCGCTTTCCCTTACAAGTCTTTCCTATACTCCAATTTCCAACTCCTAATCTGGACAAAAAGTAGATAAATACACCACACTCATGCCAAAAAAGGAATTGAGATGGCAAGTCTTGCTGAATGTTGATAAAACTTCAGGATTATATGTAAGTTAAACATAAAATGCCTAATGTTTAAAGCAGGAAGATTAAGCATTTAATTAACAACACAATTATTTACACATTTGTTGTTTACTTTATAAATGTATTATTGAATAGTTGTTTTTAATATGCTGTTTCATATATCTTTATATGTAAAATATTGTCAGCTGTTTTAGTCTTGTGATATTTTGAGCACATTATGTTATGTGGTGGTTTTGACTTTTTATTTCATTCTGAAGAAGTTATCGATGAAATGAGGAATGAATATTCTAGACTTATTTTAGTGCTTCCTTTCTGGAGTGGTTTTGTGATTAGTTTGATGATTGCTGCAGTAGCCTTGGTTATAAGAGTTATTTCCTGCCAAGATTATAACAGTTGGCCAGCTTCCAAAGCTTCAGGGCACATTTCACTCATTAGTCAGCTCAAGCTGAGCTAACAAAAAAGACAGATTTGGGCACCAAGCCGTTTACAGTTTTCCTGCTGCCAAAGAGTAGTACACTGCTTGGTAGGATTTCAAGGATTGATGACGGCTTGTGCTGTTCCTTTGCTAGGCAGATAAGTTCTGTTTGGGGAAAAACTGTCCATTTTATAGAACTTGTTATTTTATTGTACTTTCCTGTTTAGGAAAATTATTTTTAAGCTAGGAGTCCATGGACTGTCATGAGACTTGACTGTACCGAATGAAAACACTCTTTTTACTGTCAGTTTAAAAGCTGTTTAAAGTAATTGAAAAACATTTTTATCATGGAGAAACTGTATTTATTTTAAATTTTTGGTCTGTCATACTGTTTTAAAGTGCTTTTTACCATGTTATTTGGAAAAACTTTATGTTTTTACTGGATTTTGCTTCTTGTTTCCCCTGTGGAAAGATGCACCATTTTCAGCTTGACCATAGTACAAGCTACTGGTCCAATTGTGTGTCCTTCCTTTAGGCAAATAACCAATCTTTGCCCCCATAACAGGCTAGAAATTTGCCTCAGCCACAGGTGTGGCCATAGATTGTTCCTCGGACAGCTCATCTTTTATCCTGTATTCCTCTGATGTAGCACCTACAACCATTGTGGAATGGGGGTTAGCTACATCCTCTGCGGCTGTTCCAATCACCTCAGTCAGCATAAGAGAGCCACTCTTGTTGGTTATGTGAGAGGGAACAGGAGAGAATTCCCTGTTTAGTCAGAATCTTGTGTCCATCTCTGGAGAAGCTGCTGCTGCCATGAATAACACTGTTGCCCTATTTTTCCCATCAAAAAGAAAACAGCAAACTAACCATTCATTTCTTCCTCCGTAAATTTCCTTTGACATGAGTAGTTTAGTTGGTTTCACTCAGGGTTTAATTCAGGCTCCTTCTTGTAATGTGGCTACTGGTAATTGAAAAATGGATAGCTCATTACCTGAAAATACTCATAATTCTGAATTTGAACAGGGAAAAGAAGGGACAGATAAAAGGGTTTTTCCTCAGTTTTGTGACTCAAACTCAGAGGAGAGCTATTTCTGTGGGGATTTTCTTTCTCTGAGACTATTTTCACTACGTGCCCGTACATTCACAAAATACTGTAAGTTTTTACAGAAGGAATTTCAAGAACTTTCTCTAATCCCCTCAGGTCTGAGAGCATTGTAGGAGCTCTGTAGCTTCCTATTATTGATATTAAAGAGAACTTACTTTTAACAATATGGATTTACAATTAAGATAAATAACATGTGTCACTTATAAACTGAAGCATGCTAGGTAATGTTTACCTTCCTTTCTTGCTGGTTTACTCACTGCTTTTAGATTCTTAGGTTGATAGGATGTGTACTAAGCTAATGACCACAAGGGCATTTTTAAGCCTAGCCATTCATCCCAAATCTCTGACAAGTTCTGGTACACTTGATTAGTGTAAGTAGGGGCCTGGGAGATGAATCATTTACAGGTTGCCTGTGCCCATTACAGACATAGGTGCCAAGCCAGATATGAATTTCCTGTTTCCCATCCAATTGTCAGAGTTACACTTGAATTGGGTTAGGGAGGAACTCTACTTCACATGGATGGGGAACCTGTTGCAGAGATGGGGTAGTCTCTGGGATACATACCTGTCTCTCCCACAAGTCCTATTTACCTCACAGCCAAGGTATATGTCTTTAGAATGGGTATGTTTGCTGCTGTTTTTTTTGTTCACATGCAGGATGTCCATCAAAGTATGGTCTAACAATGTCCTGTATGCCAAGCATACATCTCCATTCAACAGCCTGTAGAAGATAGAATACAAGGATAGGGCCTTGAGGTGATCTGCACAGGGCATTTTACTTCTGCCCTGTATTATTTTACTGATGAACCTCTGTGGACATTCCATTTGCTAGATATGCTTCGTTAGGTACATACCAAAGGGGGCATTGTACTCAGTGATAGGTCTGATGTACGCTGAATACAGAGGAAAATGACTTCCTTGGACCTAGATGCCATACCTTTGTTTATAAGTTGCACAGCATAGCATGATTTCTTCACTAGATGCGTGATTGTCAAAGACTAGATTACTGTCTATGTGTTTTCCCAGGTCCTTGACTATTGGGTTAATTCTAAAGGGTGTGTTGTCAATATGATAGTTACCAGGGATGGATGACTTCCCAAAGAATACCATTATTCATTACTTGGCATTTTGTTTTAGTCCATGGCTCTGACATCAGCTGTTAGTCTGCGTCAGCCCTTCCTGGAGAACATTTGTGTTGGCATGTGATTCAATGACAGGACCTAATTTGCAATCATCTGCAAATTTAGTCAGCCAGAGATCAATGATATTGGTCTTGACTTCAGAAAAGTGAATGCCAAAAAGGAGTGGTCCAATGACTGATCCCTGAGTCACTCTTCTTGTAGCTGGCCTCTTTGTAGAGGTGGGCTCCCTAATTTTAACTTCCTGGATCATGCCTGTGGGCCAATTGGCTATCCACTGGGTGACATACAGGTTTTTACCTAACCTCTTGAGTTTGTCAACAATGCTTGAGTGGGGTATTGTGTCATAAGCCTTGGCCAGGTCAAGGTAGGCAGTGTGAACCATTTTGCCCTCATCCATTGCTTTGGTGACCTTCTCAAAGACGTTCACTAGCCTGTTTGGAGGCTGCAGTTAAATTTCAATTCCAGAAGGCCTGATAGGTCATGTTTCATGCTATTTAGAAGGCATCCTGAGATATTGCCTGGGCCCATTGATGCATTGTTCTTGGCCTTAGAGAGAGCAATAAGTTCTGTGTTCCCTAGTGATAGCAGGGGCAGTTGATGATATTTCCTGACTGAAGGTTGAAGGTGAGAGATGGGTAAATTTGGAAATTAATTTGTTGGCCAGTAGGGTTGCTATATCTTCTGGCTCAGTATAGGTTGCTTCATTTACAATGAGTTCTGCACATAACTGTGTATTGCCTTTGCAGACATAGCTAAAGAATGCTTTGTAATTGTCCTTGGCCTGGAAGGTCAAATTTTCCTCAGATTTGGCTTTAGTAGACTTTATTTGTCCTCGGAGTCATTTGTTTTGTTTGATGAGAGTGCTTTTATCCTGCTGGTTTCTGCGCCTCCTAATTTTTGCCATGATTTTCTTCTTTCTATTATACAGCCTATTGATTTTGTGATTCCACCAGGGTGGCTTGTTTTTTTGAGCTTGTTCTGTACGTCTTCCTGGTGGCACAGCTGCCTTTAAGCAGCTATTAAAATGCTTGTGAAGGGTTTCTGTGAAGGTTTCTGAATAGGTGGCAGTGTTCTCAGGGTTTATGGGTGCTTGAAAATTTGCCATGTTATCACTTTATATCAGGAAGTCAGCCTTAGAGAAGTTCCTGAGCATTCCAGTATTAGTTTGGGTTCCAGGTTTTATTTTTACTTTAGAGGAGACCGTTTTGTGGCCAGACCTTACCAGAGAAGACATTATACTAGAAGGTGTGCAGCACTCTCCCATATTAGTAAGGACCAGATCCAGTATGGCTGCAGCCTCAGTTGGTGTATTGCCAGTCTGATCCAGGGAGTTTCTGTTTATAAAATCCAGGAATCTCTGTAGCTGTACATCTAGTGTCATATAGGATTCCCAGTTAATATTGGGTAATTAAAGTCACCCATGAATATGGTATTGTGTTGGATGTTGAGTGTTTCCAGTAAGTTTAAGTACATGTTATGGGTTTGCAGGGTTATAGTGGGGGACCTCTAGTTTGCAAAGAAGTGGTGTTGGATTTTGCCTAGTGTAATTTGAACATGGAGTAGCTCAAGTGCTTTGTCCTGTTTGACCAGCTTTGAGGTATATTTATTTTTGATGCAAATCGAGACACCTCCACCTTTAGTCCCTGTCTGTGCAGTAAATGGTCTAAATTTATTGAGGGCTTTATAACCCTATATTGTTGATGTGCTCTCTGTGGCTTTAAAACATGTCTCAGTGACTGCACAGATATCAGCATTGTCTAGGGTGAGGAGAGCTTCTAGGGAGTGGAGTTTTTTTTGTTTAGATTTCTAGTACTAAGCAGCAATACCTTTAGATTCCCTTGGCTTGATTTGCTATGTCAGAAGTATTTCTAGTTTGACATTGCCTTTAAAAGGCACTATGGGGGAAGACAGTGCTTTAATTAATATTCAAAATCCTAGAGGGGAGAGGTGCAGACCATCTCTGGCCTCCTTCCATGCTGACAAATATTGCACATCTTTAGAATAACACCAGAAACTAAGCCAATTATTAAAGTCATTCATCTTTTAGTCATATTGTGTTCATCATCCTTGGTGAAGGTAGAATGCTGCTCAATGCTAAGCACATACTAGCCCAGGACACATGTTCAGAGAGCTCCATGATGTGTCTCTTTATATAGTCTAGGGAAGTCCTTCTCATATCATTTATACCAACATGGACTCTGACTAAGTCACACTGGTACTTATACTCCAATGACGTGATTGCTTGCGTATTGTGGCAGATCCTTGCCCCTGATAAGCAACTGACCACGACTTTCTCCTTACTCAGTCTGATGAGAGGAACATCAGTGTGTCTTATGATGGAGTGTCCAATGTCCAGACTTTTGAACTGAGTGGCAGCTTTCTTATTTGCTCACTGATGAATTTAATATGAAGTGGTATTCAGCATCTATTAAAAATAATAATCATCATCATAATAAAGTGTTATATATCTCCCTTCCTAAGATGAATTGCAATAGCTCCATACCATATAAAAAAGGGTGGAATTTGGTAGCCTACTTCAAAAACAATACCCGATATTTGCATATTTAAAGATATCTTACATCAAACTTCTTCACAGGATTTTAATTCATAGAGATATATTCATATTTTAGCCAAGACATGTATATACATCTTGTGTCCTTTGAATTTCAGTAGGTAATATATCATATAATAGACCATATTTCCTACTTCTAATTTAAAATGACTTGCAAATCCATGGATCTTAAGAGAATATATAAATTAAACAATAAAATAAAAAAGAAATCTTGGTTTGGAGCAAACCAAATACCTTTAACATTTTTATTTGGCTCTTTTGACCATGAAAATGTTTTCTTCAGATTAAAAAGGCTTTCATAATGTAAGTCTCCTTTATACTGAATGAACATAGGCTCCTCCTCACGTTTCGCATACTATTTACATCTCTTGTGACTTTGTGATTGATAATACCATAGTATGAGTTTGCTGTTCACTAAGGGTGTTTTTTTTCCAGTTTATACTACTTTATATGAATATTTTATAAGTTCTCAATTATATTAAATCTTTTCAGACTATCAGAATATAAATGGGTATGATTTACATGGATAACTCTTCAGAGTGTGCCATAAACGATGGATGGTGATCATTGCTGATTAAACGTTTATGTCTGGAACAATCATTTTTTTGAGTTTTGTATTCTTAGAGTAATACAAAAGATATATTTCTACTATTGAAAATAAAAAAAAAATGTTTCAAAATATGATGAAGCCAAACTCCTATGATCTTATACAGTGTTGAAAAATCATTACCATTTCAATTATTGGTAGTTTCCTTGGAAAAAATAATTATGTTCTAGTATTGGTGATACTACTTGTGATGTTATGAAATAGTGCCATCTGTGCCTGGTAGAGTAGGGAATTACATGTGAACTTATGCCAGCGTAGCTAGCTAGAGTTTTGTGAAGAATTTTATTTTATTTGACTATCCCACTGATTTGTACACATGTTTGACTTAAAAATATATTTGTAAAGTTACTTATGTTAAAATTTGCTTCAACAGCAGGTCCTGTGGGACAGCAAGAATGTATGCACGTATATTAGGTTGTATTGTTGTAACTGATCAAATGTGTATGTTTACCAGAGAACCTTGAAAGGATGGAAAGTTTGAAATTGTGTTATAGCTTTCAGATGCTACCACACATCATAGCAAAGCTCTATGTGTGTATTGTGCCAGATTCGGATGACCAGAGGTGATGTCATCCTCTAACCAGTATCTGGTTTCTGTGGAATTCTCAGCAGACTCTAAGCACTTGCAAAAAGCCCACAAAGACCTCTGGATGCAATAAGAATATATTTAATAGTCACTCCACTTGGTAAAAAATAAAACTCTTAAAAATACCCTTCAGGTCACAGTACATACACAATGTCCATTGTTATAAAAATCATTCCTTCCTTATACATACTCCCCTTTATGTTTTTAATAGGTCCCAAGAATCCTTCACCACACCTTGGCCACTCATTGCCATGTTCTTTAATTTTTTGTCTAAAAACTTGGCCAGTGGGGCTGTAATTGACCCCTCAGAGGCAACTATTGACCTCAGTGGTGGATTTTTTACATTCTTGTGCACTTTGGGGATACCAAATATACTTGGTGTAATGGGTTTGTCTACATGTAAGAAATTGTACAGATTTACATCAATAGTGCCTTCTAACAACAGATCATTCAGAAATAATTCTTTTTTTATTCGCTATATTTATGTATTTTATGGAAATTCTTCTATATTTTGAAGTATCTTCTAATAATTCCATCATCTTAGCCTCATATATTAGTCTATCCATCAAAATAGCCCCCCCCCCCAAAAATGGTCTCATCACTCTCACTGTTTTATCCTGACTTAATTCTTACAATAAGATACTCTCTTCTTTCGAAAGATTAAAACCTACTTTGTGATTATTTATTTCAGCCCTTATTTCTTTTTCCATAAGGGCCTCAAAATTATTTAACTGGGGGTGTAAGGGAGGGTTAAAAGTGCTTCTTCTTTTTAATTCCACATCCATATTCATATTTAATCCTGACCAAAAAAGAGTTCCAAGCTATCCTTTCTAAGAAATAATTTTAAATCAGTTAGCACTTTACTAATATTAGCTTTACTTTTAGGTATAAATTTAAAGCCTTTTGATAATAGTCTAAAATATGTCTCATCTACTTTCCTGTTGCTATAGTTGTATATTTAAAATTCTTTAAAAATACACACACTACCATTTTGTTCTATGTTACTAGTAGCAACTAGAAATTCTGTTTGTTCTGTTATGGGTATCTCCTGTTCACAGCAGCACTTTGGAACTTGACAGGAAAAATTTCTGACAGGATATATATCTCACACATCCACACAGACAGACAGAGACATCATCTGGCTTTTGCTGTGATAAGACACTCAGCACACATCAACTTGCCTTGCTTTAGTAAGTCACCAGGGAACAGTAATTCTTTAGTCAGTCAGTCATGGAGATTTAGTGAGAATAGTTTAGTATTGCTTTCTGCATCCGTGAGAAACTATCCAAATCTATTATTTTTATTATAACAAAGTGCAAAACTACTGGCAGCCCTTGGGTTAAAAGCTCTGTGGCAAGAAAAAATATAAATAAATGCAGGAAAATAACTTTTCACTGAGCTACCAGGCCAAACAAAGCTCTAGTCCCAATGGCAAATGCATGTAACAGTCCATAAAAACAATAATTCTGTATAAAACTCAGGTTTATTGATAAAAATGGTAAGCACTTTCACTTCGGAGCTTCTTCAGACCAAGTAATTCATAAAAACTGATGAACAAATATATATAGGCATAGGTCTCAACATCAATTATCCAATTATACAATATTAAAGTCACAAACCCCACACAACAACTTAAATACTTATCCACACTCCCAATAAATATAAACATACAATAATAAAATGCAAATGTTTAAAAAATACATAAATAAAATATAAATGAATGGAACAACCTATAATAATATTTATTTATGCAGCCTCCTTCTTTTCAGTGCAGGCCTAATAGATGCCCTCTCATTTAAACCTCTACCCCTGTCTGCTTGCAAAATAATAATCCAACATGTTTCTCTATATTCTGTGTACGTTCTAATATCACCCTCCCTTGCACTCAAAACTATAGCTTCCACAACCCTGAATCTAAAAGTATGTTGTGTTCCATGCTCCATGACATGTTTAGACAGGGCATTATTAGATGACTTCTTCTTAATATTATATAAATGTTCCCTCATTCTATCATGTAATGGTCTATTAGTTTTACCTACATAAAATGCCCCACATAGTACACACTCTGCTAAATAAACCACATGGGGGGGGGGGTCTTACAATAATGAATGCCTCTAAAACAAAATCCTTTATCTAAATCTGGGTGCCAAAATGTTTCATTAGCATTTATACAGTGGCAATAATTACAAAAGCCACACTGCTCCGTGTGGCCAAAAGCTACCCTCTCCAAACCTCTATTACCAGAACATAAAAGTCTCTTCAGGTTCTTTTGATTTCTAAACCTGAATCTTGGAGCTTTCTCTACTATTTCCCCAAGACTATCATTTGCCAATGTTGTTGAAATAATTTAGTAACATATCCTGTATCACTCGAATAATGTAAAGGAATTTTAGTAATGTTAATAGTGCCTTTATTCTTTAGTCAGTCAGTCATGGAGATTTAGTGAGAATAGTTTAGTATTGCTTTCTGCATCTGTGAGAAACTATCCAACTCTATTATTTTTATATCTCTTTGGTTGAAACTCTTTTCTTTATTGTAGTCAGTATTCTCCTGTTTTCTGTTTTAATATTTATCATTAAATACTTTAATACTTTCATTATGGCTGGCCCTTTAGAGAATACTTTTAATGTATTGAGAGTACTTATGCTTGTTTTGGTGACACTTTGGCTGCTCCTGAATGCCTTACTTCTTTGGTCACACCCTACCATTTGTATTAGTATTAATTTTACACAGTATAATTGGGTACCCTTTGTAAGTGCCTTAGATTAGCTGACTGGTGATAGTGTGATTACCTCTGAGTCTGGGCAGAAAGGGGTACAGCTAGTAAATGTTTGCCAGCTTTTTCCAGGTGTGTATGTGTGTGTGAAATTCAAATATTCAAGGGTGTGTGTCAGCTGCTGGGAACCAGGACACAGGGCTCCAATGTGGTCAGTGTGGAGTTTTGTATGGGCCTGGAAAGAGAATAAGAGTCCATCCCCAGGTCTGGAGCATGCTGCCTGTGTGCTCTTAAGGGAAATTATGCTTTGTGTAGGGAGCTGTATCTGAAAATACTGTGTGAATCCATCTTTGCTCTTAGTGACCGTTCCACACTGATGTCAGTGGTGAGGATTGCATCTCCTTGATTGCTGGCCCAGCGTACAGACCAATGTTTTACAATATATGATACTACTAGACAGACAATTAAAATCAGTACTGACTTTTTTCTTGAAAATTTCACAATACAGTTCCGTTGCTAGTTGTAGTAAGTTTGATTCATTTGATTACGTTCTTGTCATTTTTTTTTATATTAACCATATAATACTCTAGTGTTAAGAAAATAATGAGATATCTGAAGAAGTACAGACTTTGTTTACATAAAATGCCTCCCCTCTTTCTCATTGAGTCCATCCTTTTTGAGGATTCATCTCCTTGATTTCAACTCATCTGGACCTCAACTTGATAAAAAATAAAAGCAATCATTTTTGGAGGGAGAGAGACACATCCCTTGCATAAATACTGAGCATACCGTAAAGCACACTAAAAGAAAAAAGAAGACACCACAGACAATGAATTACACCTTCAGTGACTTACTTCCAATTTGGTGAAATAAAACTGACAAGTTGAAATATTATCCAGTTATTATTCATTGATAGCTAGATTAGCTGTGGATAGAGCTTAAGATATGGAAGTTTAATTCTTCTTTATGGTTTAATGCTGGAGGGTATTGCATGACTTATTTGTGGCACTGATATGTCTGTCTTTGAACATAGTTTACTGCATACTGTTGCTATGTGGTCTTGTGCAATACAATGTGTGCACAAAAACCTAAGCATGAATGTTCATATAGGTCCCAACAACTAGAAACTAGAAATATACATACCGTAGGATGGAATATTCACTAAGCATAAACCAAAAACATCTCTGATATGTTGGAGAATTAAAGAGCAGTCAGCTGCTAAGCATAGAGCCCAAAGCATCTTGGATATGTTGTAGAATTAAACAGCAGTCAGCGACTTGTGCCTCTGCTCACTAACCAAAATACAATGAAAACAGCACAATTATCTGAAAATATTCTCTGTAAGTGAGTAGGTAGTTTAATGCTGTGTATCCTGAACAGAGATAACAAGCACAGGGCAGTGGACTGCACCACAATTGCATATACTTCGTGGTATGTAGAACAGTATGCAAACTACATACACTGATATCAGACAAACACACTTATCGTTAGGATTATGTTCCAATCAACAAACCTTTGCTATAAACGTATATCTTCCATATTACCCTGTAAACCAAAGATATACAGGCAGCAATCAAAATGTTCTAATGTAGAGAGAGTGTTATTGGAAGGTAAAGTAACAAGGGGGATGATGTAGTTGCAGTTCCAGGCCCATGTGTCTGAAATAGGAGCAGCTGCTTTTGGTCACAGTTTTAGTCTGAAATCTGGTGCAATTTTAACACCAAAAAATAGGTCCCTTATAATGTTTAGCTCCAGTCCCATGAGGGCCATAATACCTCACTGGGTATTGGCTGTATTTTATGATTCTAATGTGTGTAGGAAAGGTACGATACAAGGCTGCTTAGACAAGACTGACATATATAGGAAGGATTACAGTTTGGCATAATTTCTGTCTGGTATTAGAACTGGAAAGATACATTTTGATGCATGTTGATTTCTTAGAACAATCCAGAAGGCACTATGAGTAAGGATGGATGTTTTGGGTTTACTGGCTATGTGTGTATATGTGTGGGGGACTGAGAAAGGGGATATCAGTTTTAATGGAGTGAAAAATGACAGACAAATAAGTTGGACAGGAATTTGGTAAATAGGAAGAAAACTGTGGATGTTAAGGTGATGGAGAGTGAATTGTCAGATCATAATATGCATTGGCCAAGATGCAAATGGAGGAAATAATGTAAACTGGGTGGAGGTGGAATCAAAGACACTGTAGGGATGGTGCACAGATGGGAAGGCTTCAGAAATGGCTGGAAAAGTTGTAGAACAGTATAAAAATTAAGAAGACTGGATTGAAGTGAGTGTGTGGCATGGGGTTAAAGTTGCATGGGGAAACTGACTGATGCAGATATTTGAAATTCAGTGTTCTCCACTGTTTTGTCAGCTTGTCTTCACTCAGCATTTTGAGTGCTAAAATTTCAATAGGGAGCCAATCTCTGATGGTGCTATCATTTCATATCCTAGAAATGTTGAATATATACTGACAGACACATTTAGCTCCTTCTTCACACCAGTCTCCATTATATGTTTACCTTACCACCCCCAAAAAGTTTGCCATAACAGGTCCAAAATTTTCTTTAAGAAAATACTACCTCTGTGGAGCCTAGCAGTATATCTGATTGTCTTATAGTTAGCTTTAAACAGAGCCTGACACCTTGTCAACCTATTTAACCTCAGACTGTCCAGTGGGCATGTGCCTGAAGCTTGGATTCTGGCTAGAGTGGTATCTCTGTACAAAGAAAAAGTCATCAGTGATCCAAGGAAGTTTAGACATATCAGGCTCATCAGTATTATCTGCAAAATAATGAAACATATGGCATTCAGTCATTATTAGTACCTCCAACCTCAGCCTGAAAGTACAGAAATTAAGGTGCAGGATTACCAACTGGTGGACCTAGGTTAAAAACCTGATTTGGGTATATCTGGGTAGCAGCATTATCTGCATGGTAGAAAGGCTTGGCAATCTACTTCTTTATAACACCACAAGAGCCCTATGCAGCCCACCCATAGAGTTACCCTAAGTCAATTTTGACTCAAGGGCATCTACCTTACTTACTATAATGCTATTCATAATTAACAAATTCATGGGCTGCAATCCCTCAATTTGGCTCTGTGAAGGACAGAGTTTGTCAACTGAATCAGGGAAGACTTACTTGAGAGGATAACTGAAGCACTGGATAATGGCCTATCTGATTACAACATCTACTAACATGGACAAGGCCTTTGCTATGATCTTTGCCACCATGAATATGTCTATTGATTAAATGTCAACACCTTGATCCAAAACTGGCCCAGCAAAAGAACACACATCTGTTAAAGTCTGGGGGGGGGGTGCACTCACTTACAACAGGTAGGACACAGATGAAGTTTCATAGGGTCTCATGCTGTGTCCACTCTTTTTAAGATTATAATTAACAGAGGTTTAGGATAATATCAAAGATCTCTGGTTGACTAAGTTCACAAACAAATGCAAACACAGTGCTGCCATTAGCATTTCATCTGACACCTATATTCTACATGAGGGTCATAATTACAGAAATTTCTGGAATCCAGACCATGGTCAAAAGCACAGTAGTCTTTGGGAAGCAAAAACACCTTTACACCTATTAAATGTATAAAAACACCTTTAAAACTGTCATCATTATCAGAGACATCAGTATATTCATAAAGAGAGCTGTCATTTGCCCACCTTTTGTCATCTATTGCCAATAAGGCTTTCTACATATCACACATAATTACTAAAGGTATATCATCCAGATCTAAGGAAGTCAAAATGTGTCTCTATTCCTCCTCTTTGATTAGACCTTTAATAGACTATAACACTATTTTAGCATGAGGTGCTGTCCAGGTATTCTGCCCAACTTGTGGAATCTCAATGATTCTCAAGTGCACAAATAAAGGAAAGCACCAGATAAAACTTAACAGTAAACTTCAGATTTTATTAATGCTGATAAACCACAATATGCTTTCATTGCCAGTTTAAGCAGACTTCATCAGATACACCATATATAAATACGTCATGCTTAATTACTGAACCTATCACTGTGTTAGGTACACCCAAGGGAGATTCAACCTAATCCTCTCCTTTTCAATGAAAGTAGCTCCTCAGCTCTCTTTAAACCAAACTTTCATGAGTGGATGGGAATCTGTCAATTCACACGGGGGGGGGGGGGTCCTCTTTGGCTATCATTGATAGAGGGGGAAATATTGTGACTTCAGTGACTAGGCTCTTATGTACTTTAATGACTGCCTAGTAAAAACCTATAAATATATTGTCTGGCTACTGGCTACGATAGCTTGATAGGGAAGTAAGAACAGTAGTTTAAAGGGAAAGCAATTCTAACTTAGTGAAGAATTTGTTGTTTGATTTCACTTGCTTTTCAGTGTATATGGTGGTATTTGTACAGTAGAAGTGGAAATAAGCTGGGGCATTTTGTTAATGTTCACTCATGTTTATGGGACTGTAATATTAAATGCAGAAATTTATATTGTTTATAACTTATTCAGCTGGAGGTTATGTTTCTTTTTTTTTTTTTTTTCGTTTTTTTGTTTCTTTAATTTCTCCACTCAAATACTGTGACAGGAATGGCCATCATTCCCAAGTCAAGGTACAACTGGTATTCATGAAATGAGTATTGCTTCAGTCTTTGATGTTTGCCAAGAGAACACTTCCCAGCACCCAGAATGTACCCAGACATAACTCCTTCTGCAGCTCTTATGGAGTTCCATGTGTCAGCACCATATGAAGCAACTTTTTATTAGTCTTGTTGCTCGTAATACTGTTGGAAATATATGGATTATTGTATCACATAATGCTCACGTTTCTGTTACATATCCTGGTATTTTATGACATTGTGTCTCTCAGAATGCAGGGCACAGTAGTCACTAGGTGTAGTTGTTTCTGGGATTAATGATGCTTTTTTTTTCTTTGACTATTACGTCTAGTTCTCTGGCTTCTGATTTCTTAACTGTTGGTATTGAATGATTCCATGTGATCCAATCTTCATTTTCAACTTTTCTCTGTGGTTTATGTTAACAATGTTTCACATCTAAGTATATGCTACAGTGTTTATGCAATGCCCAAAGTAAAAGTGCCACATTGTTGTGCCTTCCAGTATACAGACCCTCAAGTATATGTCACTAAGCAATATGATATGCAACTGTTCTTAGTCCTGTACTACAGAAAATGCACTCATCTGTATCTCCCACATTTTCTATAAAAGTGTTTGCAAAACCAAGGAGCTAGTGGTCCACTGTCATGAGATGACATTTTTAACCTTTCATCATTTGGTTTAAATTCACATCTCCTTAATCTTTCATCTGTCTGATATTAATGAGCATGTAATTGTTCCCGGAGTACTCTGTACTTGCCAGTAAAATTTTGTCCAATCTGGTTTTCTTTCCTTTTCTTCTGGATATGTTCTTTGTAATCATTTTTTGGTACATTCTGTTCCATTAGTGTCTGCTTCTGTACTGATTCCCAGTGTTGGCTCCCTTACTAAATACTTTTGCTAATCTGAACAAAAATGTCATATTAGACTTGTTGTTTTCATGGTTTAGGACAGCCACTATGTTTTGCTTTGATGATGCCAACAAATATGTAGGTAGTCCCAGAGTTGCAGACTTGCACATTTAGTTAATGGTAGATTTACTGTGATGAGAGGCTTCATCTGCTTCCTAGTGACATTCATCATGCACCTGTTCCCATCGTCATGTTATTCTTCCTCTGCTAAGCACTCTTTTCTCTAGATCCACCCAGATGATCTGCTATAAGAGTTCCCACTCCAGCCAACATTGTGCCTGACTGCCTCACTGTACCATGGTGATAAAACAGCTTGTCACACCAATGTCATTAAATAGCCACAGAAAGCTGACATCATCTATTGGCAGCTGGAAAATTGTGCCTGCCAATATGCACTTCATATAAAAAGAAGGCTGTAACATATCAACACCGTGGTAGCTCATGGGACAAAGCCATTTACCCTTGATGTACTGCTAAATCTCATTCGATTATACTCTGCTTGTGGAAATAAATGAAGATAGAAATGGTACATAGAAAAGATGCATCAGAGTGGTACTACAAGTCAATATGCAGCATTTGTAATAGACAAGGAATTATGTGACAATCTGTATATTTCACAAACAACTGTGAGTTGTAAGTCTTAATCAATATGCAGCAGTTAGTGTAACTATTTGCAGTGCTGTGTATATTTTTTGGCATAGTTCTATTTTAAATATGATGGCATAACCTGGAGCAGTATGCCTGTAACACATCATACAGATTTTTAGTAATTACATACTTAGCCTTCTGTGCGCGAGTGCTTCTTACAGTAATTTCAATAGTATGGCAGTAATGCAGCCATTCTTTTGTCTTGCTTTGCAATAGCTTGGGCTATTTTCTGCACTAATGTAACAAGTACAGCATGCCACAACATCCCTTTCAAACCGATTACCTCAATCGCACATTTTATTGCATTGAAGATTCCACTGAGGAGGAAACAAAGCATTTATCTGGCACCGAGCCATGAAGTTTGACTGCTTGGCACACATGATATGCAGATAAATAGGGTGTTTTATACATGCAGGTCTCATATAACTATTATGACATGAGAGGGTATTGGTTATTGTGCAATAATTGCATGTCTAAGCCTGTGGCAAGGCACAAGACTAGAGGTCAAGCATCCTTAAACACACATGCAAGAAGTTATCTCACAAATAGCATCCAAGAATGAACTAGTGCACTTACATATTCATTCATTTATTTATTTATTTGCATTTGTTTACTAGGAAAGTCCAACTGTACCATGACAGACCCCTTTTCAGTTAAGGCCAGTGAAAAGACCTCCACAGTCAACAAATCTTACAATGTGTTATACAATGCAATACAACAAAATAGTACAAGTCAATAAATCATACAAGGTGTTATACAAATCAATGCAACAATACAGTACAAATCAACAAGTCTTATGAGGTGTTATACTATACAATGCAACAATACAAAATAAAACAGGAAATGTTGACTGGGGGAGGAGGGTTTGCCATAAGAGAGGGAAAGATCTGGCATACTGGTTAAGGTAATTAGAAAAAATGGAAACACTACTGTACTCCAAGTGCCTTTGTCAAAAATGCCAAGGCTTCAACAGTCAATAGTAAGCAGAAGGACTCAGGCAAGACTTCCATCTTCCAGCTTGAAATGTTTATTAAAAAGTACACACAAGAGCTTTTACAAAATGCTTCTTCAGGTGTTAACAGACATTACCCTAATTCCAGCATTTAAATACATCATTAATCATGTGATCAGCGATTCATACACTCACTTCCAGGGATCTATGCAAATTGCATCACTAGAAAATGTGTGTAGCAACATGCCTATAGCCCAATGAATATATCTAAAATATCATTATAAAAAAATTATGTAGTTGCAAAAATGTAAAAACATTTCATTAGCTTGAGAACATATTATTAACCTAAAAACATATAAATAAATCACATGAATTTACAATGCATACATCTACCTACACAGAGGTCTAGATTTTAATGTTGGTCTCAATGGAACATGTTCATTAAGGCCATGCCCTGCATCACTTTTCATTCTCACTATCCATTTTGCTTCTATATCCTCAGTTATGTTTCGTATATCTCATCCTCTTTTACTTTCATATACATGGGTTACTATGGCCATGAACTTAAAATTGTGTGCTGGATTACTGTTCATTACATGTTTAGCAAGGGCATTACGTTTATTTTACCTATTAATACTATAAATATGTTCCCTTATTCTCTCTTTAAATGTCCTGTTAGTCTTCCCTATATAACATTTCCTGCACTCCATGCAGTGTGCCAAGTAAATTATATGTTCATTTTCACAACTGGCATGATCTCTAAATTTGTAGACTTTCTTCTGATCCGGATGTATAAAAGTATAACTGGTGTCTATATAAATACGAAAAGGACATCTTCCACAAGTTTTCATATGTAGGTCAAGATTCTCCTTTAACCTACCCATGTTACCTTGGTGAACAGCCTTAGGTAAACATAATTGCCTCTTTAAAAAAATTTTATTTTTAAAACAGAAAGTGGGTTGGGCACCAGTCAAGGTGCTAAGACTCTTATCTGTTCTGAGTATACCCCAATGTTTACATATAATATTTGTATATTCAGAAACATTACTTGAAAAACTTAGTGTTACCTTCATTCGATTATCCAAGGTGGGTCTACCTGGAGATACATTGGTAGTAATTCTATCAGCGAAATAAGGTCTAGCATTTTTATTTTGCAAGGCAGTTACCTCTTTTAAGATATCATTAATGCCTTTCTCTTTATATCCTTTCTCTTTCAACTGCTTTCTAGTTAAAGCTACTTGCTCCATAAAATCTTCCTCTTTAGCATTCAGTCTAGAGGCTCTATAAACTTGGTTCTTTATAACATTCTTAAAAATATATACGAAGGTTGCATACTATCCCTGTTCAATAAATGATTAACATGGCGTTCTTTTCTATACAATTTGGTGTACAGTCCACTGCCTTGTTCTTTAACTATATTGGTGTCTAAAAAATTCATCTCATCATTGGAAATTATATGGGTGAACTTAAAAAATTGTGTAGTTTGATTAATATAAGTCAAAAACTTATTAAACATATCAAAAGAGCCTGTCCACACAATAAAATGGTCATCTACATATCTCCAAAAAAATGAGATATATTGTTTAAAGGGACCCTTTAACATGAACTCAAGCACCCACTTCACCATGATAGCACTGGCGTAGCTATTGGCACACAAAGTGCCCATAGCTATGTCGTTGCATTGCCAATAAACATTATCAGCATAAATAAAGACATTGTATTCAAATACCAACTTTCATAAGCTCTGAATCTGTCTAATTACCTCATATGTGTAGGGAGAAAACTCTCTTAAAAATTGTTCAATGCTTTCAATCCCATAAATATTGGGAATGACTGTAAAGAGAGATACCACGTCTAGCGTGACTAAATAATAATTGGTATTTATGTCAAGACTTCTAAATTCATATAAGTCCCTCAAAAACTGTTCAGTATCTCTCAAAACATGTTCTATACCATTCAAAATTGGTCTTAAGTTTTTTTCAATATAAATAGATAGTGGTTCTGTGCACCAATTCCTGCCAGCTACAATTGGTCTCATGGGTGGATTTATTGCATCCTTATGTAGCTTATGCAGTCCTTGTATAATTGATGTAGTAGGATTCTGTACTAAGAAATATTTAAGTAATTCCATATCAATCATATTATCTTCAAACAAGCCATGTAACTTATTTTCAACAGTTTTAACCATTTGCTTGACATTAATATAAGTAATATTTTTATAAAAACTAATATCATTTAACATTTCAAGCATAGAATTATTGTACTGTGTTATAGACATAACCACTACTGGGCCACCCTTGTCTGCTGGTCTAATGACAATTTCACTATTGTTTTTCAAATCTTCTAGGACTTGTTTTTCACCCTTAGTTAAATTAGACCACTTTCTGTTATTCACCTTTTTAGAAGAATCACCAATAGTTTGCAACTTAGAAATGTCTTCTATGCACATTTTTTCAAAAACATTCATTAAAGGAGTCGGCATAGGGACATAAGTACTCAGCTTTTTAAAAACAGTTTGATTATCTAATCGACCACCATTATCTTTAAACATAATTTTTAACTTTAAATTTCTAACGAACATTTTGATATCAAAAATCACATCTACAAAATCAGAGTCTGAAGTGGGAATAAAGGACATCCCTTTTCTTAGAACATTGAGTTCATTCACACTCAGCACATAATCAGATAAGTTCCAAACTAAGATTTTTTCACATTTAGAAAGGCTTTCTTTATCTTGTAGGGACTTTGCAGATGTGTTCTTGTATTTCCATTTCATTCTGCTGCAGCTCCTGCCTCGCTGCTGTTCATTCCCGTATTGTCCCTTCTGCTCCCTTATTGCCAGGGGGAAGTTCACAGTCTTCTGGCCTAAAAAATCATTATTTGCAGCTCTAGAATAGCCAGGCTGCTGAATGTTAGATGTAATATTTGTATCAGGTGTTTCAGCATGATGAACTTGCACTACAACCTACATCTTCCTCCTAGCACCCATATCCGGTGGTGCCTGGTGCACAACAGTCTCTGTTGCTCTTCTTCCTTGTGACGTAGATGACTCTCGATTGGTAATCTCAGTCTCAGTAGGTAGCACAGGCTGAAGATTCAAACTATCATTCACTTGTGTGCTGCTAGTGGATACATATGTACACGGCCAAGTAAAAACATTCCCCATTGCAAAGTCCTGTCTATCTCTAATTATTTTTCTCATTTTTGTTTTAAGCAGCTTCCTAATATAAACAGCCATGGAGTCCATAACTTCACACGTGTTTATTGATTACAGTGCAATCAAACAAATTCAAAAGTTCTTCATATTTGAGTTTAATTTGATGAAGTATTTTCTGCAGCTACAAGAAACAGTTTCAGGTATTCCATACTGGTATCAATATTGACTTTTTACCACTCAATAAGTAAAGCAGAGTCACAATTAACATGACTGGGAATTTGCAGGACTTCTAAGCCCCGTGGTATTATTTTCTCATTTAAACAGACTTCTAAATGGTATTTTGATACTGATTACGCCTTAATTTAAATAAGTCTTTCTCAAGAGAAAGTAACTTACTCTTCAGGGTAATTAAGTCCACAATGCGCATTTCTTCATTGTCATCACAAATAACACAATTATACAATGGATTGCTCTCTCCTCAAAATGTTTCATGAAAGTATCCATCCCGGTAAGTATTTCTTTCTGTATCAAAGGTGGATTATAATCCAATTCAACAATATCAGTTCCAGAAGCCATATTCTGAAGAACAGCAGATGTAAACCACAAAATAATTAGAAAAAATGCAAACACTTCTGTACTCTAAGTGCATTTGTAAAAAAAAGCCAAGTCTCCAACAGTCAAAAGTAAACGGAAGGACTCAGGCAAGGCTTCCAGCTTCCAACTTGAAACATTTATTAAAAAGTACACACAAGCGCTTTCACAAAATGCTTCTTCAGGTGTTAATGTACTTTACCCTAATCCCAGCCTTTAAATATAGCATTAATCATGTGATCAGTGATTCATACACTCACTTCCAGGGATCTATACAAATTACATCACTAGAAAATGTGTGTAGTAACATACCTACAAACAAAAATATATCTAAAATATCATTATAAAAAATGATGTAGTTGTAAAAATGTAAAAACATTTCATTAGCTTGAGAACATATTATTAACCTAAATACATATAAATAAATCACATTCATTTACAATGCATACATCTACCTAAACAGAGGTCTAGGATGAGATATACATAACATAACTGAGGATATAGAAGCAAAATGGATAGTGAGAATGAAAAGTGATGCAGGGCATGGCCTTAATAAACATGTTCCATTGAGACCAAAATTAAAATCTAGACCTCTGTGTAGGTAGATGTATGCATTGCAAATGAATGTGATTTATTTATATGTTTTTAGGTTAATATGTTCTCAAGCTAATGAAATGTTTTTACATTTTTGTAACTACATCATTTTTTATAATGATATTTTAGATATATTCGTTGTGTTACAGGTATGTTGCTCTGCACATTTTCTAGTGATACAATTTGCATAGATCCCTGGAAGTGAGTGTATGAATCACTGATCACATGATTAATGATGTATTTAAAGGCTGGGATTAGGGTAATGTCCATTAACACCTGAAGAAGCATTTTGTGAAAGAGTGTGTGTGTACTTTTTAATAAATGTTTCAAGTTGGAAGCTGGAAGCCTTGCCTGAGTCATTCTGCTTAATAATGGTTAAGGTTCTTACCTCACACATACTAGGTGCCAGGTTTGATTTTGACCTATGGTGACTAGCTAAGTTTGTATTCATTTGCAAATTGATAACTTAGCATGGGAGGGTGTCTGGCGTAATATATAATGCCTTCATCTTACAGAAGTAAGATACAGAATTTCATTCTAACCTTAGATTATTGACTAGGATTTAAATGGACCCAAATGACTCTTTGTGGCAGTTATCCTAGCATGCCATTGAAACTATAATCACATACAACATACAAAAATTAGCATAGATGGATATGAAAACAGGATAGATCATGGAAATCTTAAATTCCACAAAGTTAAATTTCAGTTTTTTTTTGTAGCAACGATAAGCTGTTGGTTCTTCTTGCTTCTTTACTGCCAACCATCTGCTTGTTCCAGTGCCCTCATACAATGTAGTGTCTACTCTCCTCTATAAATCTCATTCGGACATGAGTTTGATAAGAATTATTAGGTGCCCTAGGACCACATATCATCTTTACTGCCATGGGGGTTTGCAGTGTCTTACCAAATTCCCCCCTTCTCCCCTGCATTCATCTGTGTCTACTTCCCTATATGGACTATGCCTCTCCACAGGGATTATCTAGCCAAGTGATGTCCGCTCTGGAATGGGCATTCCCATCCCTCCCTCCCTGTCACTGTCTTAGATGACCAAGCCTGTAATTGAACCAAGGTCACCTAGGCTGTACTTAGGGCTTTATCCCTCTACACCATGGTGCTGGCTAACTGAATGGAATTTCTTATTAGAATTAGCATAACAAAAAGGAAGGGAGCAAACTTAGTAAAAAGCTTAAAGGACAGGCAAATGAAATGCAAATATTTTTATGGGTGGGATATGCTCACTACAGCCTCAATGTGATTTTTACTTGTGGAACAGCAAACTTTTTATAAAATAACTTTCAGACTATAAAAACAGTGGAGAAAGATACATTTGTAAGGTCAACGCAACCTTGCAATTAGTCTGTGATAAGTTTTGGTTATGGTGGAAATTACCCCGCATTAGAGACATAGCATTCTAGCAGTATCACAATAAAGTCATGCTTTTAACGTACAGATAATCTGAGATATTATTTAAAATCTCAGTCTGCAAAACTGTACTTGCATGGCAAATGTTATCTTTATTAGGCCATATGCTTCTCTGTCAATCTGCTATATAAAGTAATACTTATATGCTCACCTTTTACTGTTAGTGGACTTCAATACGAAAGAAAATCACATAACTAATTTTGAGTACATTGGGTTAACATAAGCAGCAATTGTTTGTGTAATTTGCTCTCTTCTCTCCCTTTTAATACTTTTCTGCATAGGTTCCCCCACCATCTTTTCTTTCCCTTTTGCTGCAGATTCTAAACCATTCCAGCACACCCTTTGTTATTGTCAGTTAGTCAACTTGAACTAGTTCTGCAGTTACTAGTTTCATGTCAGTCCAGTTCCTAAGTTTTTTCTCTCCAGGTATGTCTAGAGTAGCTAGAGTTTTAATTTGCTAGTTTGTTATTTCCATGTACTCAGTGGAAAAAGGCCAAACAACAATCAATTCAAGAACTTGCTTTTATGAGGCTAAGAGTTCATTATAAACTTAAAATCTTCTTTCTCATCCAGATGAATATTCAAATGTCAGAGAAGGTCTACGTCATCTTTGATTAGTGATGCAAAAATCACAAGACCAAAGACACTAAACAATATTTAAGATTTCTAAACTATTTTTTCATGAAGTACCCTTAATTGTTCACATAATTCAAATATGATAATTTATATACCTTGTTAGTAAATATACCTTTATCCCTGTAAAATCAGCCATACTAGAAGAAATAACACAACTGTCATGTCGGTTTTTAGAACAATAACATGTTGCCGGATTCCTTTCACTTTCTCCCAGTGCTTGTTACAGGATGTCTGATGCCAGACATTAATTTGCTAGTGCGTATCTCAAGTTACTCATTAAAGACATGAACGATTTTATGGCTATTCTTTTTCATAGCCACTTAACCCTTGTATTTTGCCCAGATAGCGCTGCTAGGACTTTTGTTTGCATGCTTTGGCTTGTCATTTGCTCATAGCCAGCTGAGAAAAGATCAGGGAATTCCAGGTGGCATCTCTGTCTCTCTCACTTAGCCTGTGTTTCAGTCTGCTCTTTGTTTAGATTATAGGAAATGACGACTTGTCATGTCAACCTGCTTTTGCTCTATTCAAAAAGGCACGGCATGTTTAGATAGAGATCTTTCTGTGCTAAAAAGTGCATTCTCTCACATTGCCCCTCTTTTGTATGTCACTCTCTCTATCATTTTCATCCTCTTATTTTGTTCTGCTTTCGACCCCCTGAGATGCTCCGCTCTGTAAAAAATAAATCATTCGTCTCTGCTTTGTCATGTAGTAGGAGTACTCTATAGGCTGCTGGAAATAAAACTGCTTCCAGTAGTGTATTTCTCCCATGTCGTCATTTGTCTCACTTCTTTGTTTTATTTTTCTTTTCTTTCCATATTGGTTTAGACAGTGTATCACATTTGCTCACCCATAAATCTTTCGCTGAACACTGATATTTGACTGACTACTGTCAGGTGACCTCATACTGATATCGGGCTACATATGATTAGCAGAAATACGGAGAATAAATTAGAGAATATTGTTTAAAGGAAACAGAATAAAGATTTCAGTTAAAAGGTCTGAATGTTTTTATTATAGTCTGAAATTTAAACTGGAGGTTTTGATTTCCCTTTCAGTGATCACTCGGCCTCAATGTTATTTACTGAATTTGTACTTCTAATAATAATGTGACTCATAGCACTGTATTGGATTTATTTATCAAATATAATAGTGCTTTCACAAAGATCAGTGCCCTCATTATTTACACATTTTGAGACATTTCAGTCATTTTGAAACCTGCTTTTAAGTAAATATTAATGACATCAAACAACTGGATTATAGCTGTGTATCAGTCTTCAATCTGAATTAATAAACTAATTAGTTACTTTAGTTTGCTGGCAAGATTTAATTTAACTTTTAAATCAATGTGAAGTACAAACAAGTCACTTAGCTGACAGACTGAAAAATGCAGGTGTGCATTGTATGCCCTACAGTTTATTTAATTATTTATCTGATTAAGCCAACCTTGACACAAGCACTTCTATTAGGAGACAACCTAGAAGTAGTGCAGTTGTTCAGATTCACGGAATAAACTAGAAAATCAAACTAAGACGACAGGATGAATTTAGATCATTAGCAGTTTATAGCCTTTGCTATCTTCTTTATTCAAAATGTGTCTTTCTCTGGTAGCCGCATAACTACAAAAGGATTATAATTTTTAAGAAATCTGGCCCCCTTATATATATATGAAGTAACAGTGAAATTCATGGGTGGAAGCAGTTCAGTGACAGTATAGTCCATTCCCTGACAATTTTAAGCCTTTCCAGGCATGTTATCTAGTGATTCTGATGAATCAGCCTTGTATATTATAATGCCTCTGAATCCATTCGTTAGATCTTCCTTAAAGGCAAAACATTTATTAAAAGTGTTAAATAAAAGCACACAATTTGATTTTCAACTATTATATTAATATGTACTAGTTACTACTGGAACATCCACAAATATATTAGCATCTACAATGTGTTTATTTAGCATAAACTAACAGCTGTGCGTGTTTCTCATTTGTATAACATTAGCATACGCCATCTAATAGCACATTTAACACCTGTGTTCATTTTCTATGACCATTACAGAATTCCCAGAGTTGTAGTTGTACATTTCTTATATGAGGGAATTTCCTAAAATATTTTTAACCTGTTGCATAGCCAGATGGATTTCATTATTTCCTGGGTTGTTCCACTTGTATGTTAATCCACCTCTGGTTGTCAGGTTTCCAACTATATAGTATCTGATCATCAAGACAGGGTAGCATAAAGTTTGTTTAAGATTATACCTTCATGTCTGATACACAAAATGCATGCCTGCAATGGTGGAACTGAAACATATGAATAATCAGAACTACCTGTTTAAGACATTTTTGACGGGAGTATAAACTGAGAGTATATGCTTGGTGTCTGCCTGGGCTGTTTTGGATAAGAACAGCTGGGTGAAACTGGTATCGCACATGAGACTGATTTGGTTGAAGAGTTATAGCACTTCTGGTTAATCATAAACTGTATACATTAAAATTTGATAAATGGGATATTCTTGCATGCATTTATGCAAAAATCTATCATAATTCCCACTGGCATCGGTTTGCTGTAGATGCCTATCTCAGTGTATAGATATCTCCATATAATGCTATCTGGTTCTTAAAATTATGTCATTAAATATAATATAAAATAATCTTTTTGTGTGTGAGTCACCACTGGGAGGTGTTCAAGATTAGTTTGTCTTTAAACTTCAATAGACTATATATTCCATCATTACTATTGTTGGCTCTTTCAGTTTGCCTCCTAGAAAACAGTCATTAGCTATTTATTTTCATTATGTTTACTGAAGAACAGTGTGATAATTATTCAGTTATTAACTTTTGGATAAAGTAGCTTAAATTCCCTTTTGTATTGGAGGTCTGATATAAAGTTAGCTGTGTCATTGATCAAACTGCTTATGAGAGTGACAATTTGCTCCCCAATGACCAGCATGGTTTTAAGAAAGATGCTGCATTTGTATTGTTTTATTGCATTTTTATTTTGCGCGCATGCGTGATCTCACACACACATACACACACACACACACACACACACACACACACACACACACACACACACACACACACGCACACACGCACACACGCACACACACACACACACACACACACACACACACACACACACACACACACACACACACACACACACACGCACACACAACAAATAAAGATCTCTTACATGGATATATATGGTGGTTAGCCAACCAACTCGCAGACAGTACCCAGAAAGTTAGTAATGGGGAGTCCACCTCTAGAAAGAGGCCAGTCACAAGTGGAATCTCTCAGGGACTGCTACTTTTTGGCATTTACTTTTCTGAAGTCAAGGCTAATGTCAGTGGTTTCTGGCTGACTAAAATTGAAGATGATTGCAAATTAGGAGCTTTCATTGAATTCCACACTGACACAAATGTTCTCCGGGAAGGGTTGACACAGACAAACAACTGGTGTCAGAACCATGGACTACAACTAAGTTTATTTTTTATTTATTTAACATTTGTTTACCAGGAAAGTCCGACTAAGACAGAGCCTATTTTCAGAGGAGGCCTGGGGAAAAATGCTCCACACACATGTCTTTGGAAAGTGGAGTAACTGGAGAAAACCCACACAAACACAGGGATAATATGCAGACTCCACACAGAAGGCACCACAGCTGAGAATCAAACCAGAGAACCTCTTGCTGTGAGGTGACAATGTTAACCACTGCACCACTGTGCAGCCCTAAGATGCTAAGAAATGCATAATAGTATCCTTTGAGATATCATCCATCCCTGATAACTATCACATTAACACCCCTTAGAGTTGATCCAGTAGTCAGAGACTTAGGGACACACATAGACAGTAGTCTAGCCTTTGGCCATCATGTGTCTTCAGTAATGAGGAAATCATTCTATGTTGTGCAATTTATAAACAAATCTATCATCTAGGTCCAAGGAAGTTATTGTTCCACTGTATTTGTCATTCATCAGACCTATCATTGAGTACAGTGCCCCCCTTTGTTATGTACCTAACCAGACATATCCAACAAATGGAATGACCTCAGAGGTTTCTCACTAAAAGAAATGTCCTAGGCAGACTGCCTCAAGGCCCTATCCATGTATTCTGTCTCCTACAGGCCGTTGAGTAGAGATCTATTCCTGGCATACAGGGCATTGTCAGACCCCACCCTGATGGACCTCCTGCATATCTACAGAAAAAACAGCACCAGATTTACCTGTTTTAACGACTTAAACCTCACCTGTGATATAGGTTCATAGGTTCATAGGTTGGTACTGGGCTATCTGCCTGAAGGCATATATTAGCCCAGCCACATTGTACGGTATTCACCGCCCCTTTAGTAGTTCCCTAGACCCTTGTACTAGCAGCTAGTACCCTTGGCCCCTATCTAGTAGTGCTGTTGGTGTGATCCCCAGTGTGAACTTTCTGTTACCTATCCACTCATCAAGGTTCCTCTTGAAGAGTGATAGTGAGGGGCTCTGTCTTATGTAGATCGGGACCTTGTTCCATAGTAAGGGAAGTATTTGCGAAGGGAATCTATCCCTCCAGCATGTTCTATTCATTGTTGTGATGAGGTTTATATCCCTAGAGAATGTAGCTCGAGTAGATTTGGTTTTGCTAAGATGGAGCATGTTCAACAATTCTGGGTTGGACATGGCTCTGTACGTTAGACAGAGATTGCCTCTGAGAAAGTGGTATGCAACAGAGAACAGTCTTAGCTTTTTCAATTGTGCTGCATAGGGCAACTGTTTGAGGCCAGTAATCCTCTTGGTTAGGTACCTTTGTGGTCTCTCCAGCTGCTGGAGATGTCTAGCCAGGTACATTCCAATTGGTGCATTGTACTCAATAATGGGTCTGATGAGGGAAGAGTAGAGGGGCACCATTACATTCTTAGATCTTGATGTGAACCCTTTTGTGATCAGATGGGTCACATAGAAGGAGTTTCTAACCACTTTGGCAACATGCTTATAAAAGGAAAGCTGACTATCTACTTGGGTCCTTGATCCCTTATTTCATCTTCAGATTTCAGGGGATTACCTCCTATGTTGTAGTTTGTGGTTACTCTGTTTTTTCCAAAGGGGATTACTATGCATTTTTTGCATTTAGCTTGAGACCATGGCTTTGACATCATGCATCAGTCTCATTTAGGCCCTTCTGGAGGATTTCCATGTTGGCCGGAGACTCTATTATAGCACCCAGTTTGCAGTTGTCTGCAAACTTAGTCAGCCACAGCCCTTCCGTGCTTGCCTGTACTTCTGAGAAGTATATGCCAAACAGGAGAGGCCCCAAGACAGAGCCCTAAATAAATAGGACCTGCTGGAAAAACAGGCTGTGTCCCAGAGACTCTACCTTCTCTAGAATAGGATCCCCATCCATGTGAAATAGAATTCATCTCTAACTCAATTCATGTGTAACTTGGACATTTTGCTATGGAATAGGTTATTCATTCCCGATTTGGCATCTATGTCTCTAATGTACACAGGCAGCCTGTAAATAGTTAATTTCCCAGGCACCTCCTTGTAAATGTTTCACCTCCCAAGTCCCTGCTTATACTTATCAAGGCTACCAGAACTTGTCAGAGATCTGGGATACATGGCTAGGCTTAAAATGACCCTTGTGGTCATTAGCCTATTAAACAACTATGACCCTGTGAACCTATAGCAGTATGGAAATAAAGATGTATCCCAAATAACTGGAGGATAAGCATACTAGTGTCAGTGTTCAAGAGCAAAGGGGACATTCACAACTGTGGGCAGTACAGAGGTATCAAACTCCTGTCACATCGCATAAAAGTAATTGAGAGAGTGATTGATAAATGTATATTCAGAGTTGTAGAAAGTAAGATGGGAGATGATCAGTTTGGATTCAGATCAGAGTGCAGCAGAACTGACCCAATGTTTGATGTGAGACAGATAGTGCAGAAGAAGCTAGAGATGAGGAAGGGGTCCAACTGAGCATCCGTAGACTTGGAGAAAGCATAGGACAAGGTCACAAGAAAGCTGTTTTAGGCAGTCCTGTGGTGGATCGAAGTCCCAGAAACATTGATAGAATTAGTGCAGCCTGTGCACAAGGACCCAATGTTTCAAGTATGAACAGTGTTTGATCTCACAGCAGGAGTGGGTATGCACCAGAGATGAGCTCTGAACCCACTGCTGCTCATACTAGTGATGGACTACATTAACAAACAGATCAGAGGGGACAGATCAACAAAGCTGCCATATGCAGATGATGTGCCATTACAGGCAGATTCTGAGCAAGAACTTCAGCAAAGGATAGGGAATGGAATGCAAAACTGAAGGCACATGAGATGAAACTGAGTACAGATAAGACTGTTATAATGGCAATAAATGGGGGAAATCAGAAGAGGCTCAGATCTGAGATAGAAGGGGAAATAGTGCAACAGGTTAATAGCTTCAAGTATCTGTAAGGGGTGGTTGAGAAGAAGGGAATTCTGAATGAGGACATCAAAGCTGGAATCAGAGGGGCTGCATCTGACTGGTACAGAGTGTCAGGTGTAGTGCATGACAAAAGAATGCCAAGGAAGCTGAAAAGTAAGGTGTACAAAACTGTGGTGTGACTGGTACTACTGTATGGTACAGAAACTTGGGCAGTAAATGAAACAGTTGAGAAAGCGAGAAGTGATGGAGCTGAAGAGCCTGAGACACTCAAACCTGTGTTTTGGGGCAAATTGTTAGCCTACTGCTGTGGCAAAGGCTATTTACTTAACTTTTTCTTTTACTTTTTGTGGCTAAAAGAAGGAAAACGATAGTCAAGCAGAAAATGGCACCACTTTCCTGGGAAATCAGGGACAGATGAAGAAATGAGGACAGAAGAGCAGAATCCAAAGTAGCTCCAATTGCATACGAGGTCAAAGAGAACAGATTACAGTGGTTCAGGCACATATACAGAAAAGCAGAGGATAATCTGATAAAGAAGATTTAGGACAGACAGGAAGAAGGCATGAGAAAAGAAGGTTGCCCATCAAAGAAGTGGATGGACTGTGTGAGAGAAGACCTGCAATGATCAGGCATGAGTGTCAAAGAAGGCAGGAGAGTGATATTGAATAGAGACAGAGAGATGGTGACAGTTGACATGGTACCCCAGAGGTAAGGTTGAGAGGGAGAGGGGGCAAAGTTGGAGCTGAAGTTGTCAGCCAATAAGTTTTGCTATCTTCTGGCTCTGTACCCTAATGTTATTCCTGTTAATATATGAATGTGGCTTGAGAACTGGTGTCTGGCTTTCAGTTTGAAGTTATTTTCTAGAGAGTTGCTATAATTATGTTATATGTATGGTTTTAAGTGTACCTATTGTTGGCATTGCCTTTTTGTTATACTTTGAGTTGCTTGTACTGTACTGCTAACTACATAGTAACACTGTTGCCTTGAGTTTGGAGATCAAGCAAGGATTCTTTTCAGAAAGTAAAGACAAAGTTCAACGCAAGAGTTTTAAATTTGTTGCTAGTACTTCTGCTAGAATTTTCAAAATTACTGCATTTCTTCACTAAAACAAACCTTCTAGATAAAGCTAAATTTAAAATGTGCTTGTTATAATTGATGATGATTGAAAATTTGACCTCTATGTGCAACCCAACATAAATAAAAAGACTCACCAAAAGACTGGTGTGATATACAGGCACAAAACATTCTTACATAGAACCAGTTCTTGGCTGTGCTTTTATTCAAGTCATGGCTAAAAATCATTTCCTAATGGTAAATAAGAAATCATGTACTCTCTCTATCTCATACTCTTTTCAGTCTCATATGTTAACCCCACTATCAGCCTACTCTTAGACACCTATCATACACTGTCACACATTTTTTCTCACTCTTCATTTCCCTATTTCTGCCTTCTATACGACCTCCAGTCAACCTTCACCAAACTGTCATTCAAAGCCCCCATACCAGTACAAATTATTTAAAAAAATCTATCTTTCTTATCTACTTCAGTAATATTTTTCTGCAAAAAAACAATATGCTGCCTTACTCAACCTGTAAACATTTCTGCAATGTTTATATATGTGTATACATATCTCATATTATCCCATGTTATATTTAAAATGATATGCCATTCCATGTTATCTTAAATGTCTATGGCATAATGTACTTAAATCATCATCAACTAATTATGTGGAGCTTTTCTCCCTATGCCTCCACTGAAAATGGGTGCTTTCAACCCAGGTGGACCATCTCTGTAAACAAAAGCTAAATAAATAAATCCTACCTACATTAATGAGTGATGTGGGCAAATATATATCATGTAGGTGATTCTACCCCTGATTTAAACATTAAAAAGCTAGTGGACTGATTTAGATATGGGTCATAGATCGTATGGTCTCTAATGCAATGTGTTGTAAATCCATTCAGGCCATTTGCTTTGCCTGTCTTAAAATTAGTAGTTTGAAGGCTTTTGGTTCCATTCCACATATTTTGAGAACATTCTGTGCTCATGAATGATAGTGCGGGAAATGTTATATGTTCATCATACTGATCACTGCTGCAATAGCCTCAGCTATATGGGTTATATCCTGCCAAGGATATAACTGCTGTCTGGCTTCCAAAACTTCAGGGCACCTTCCATGTACTCTAACTGTTAGGCAGCTCTAGCTAAGTTGCCTGAAAATACAGGATGGCTGACTAAGTTTGCTGACAACTGCAAATTAGGCTCAATCATTGAATCACCAAGCAATGTCAACATACTTCAGAGGGACTTACACAAACCAATGAATTGGTGCCAAAGCCACGGACTCGAACTCAGTGCTAAAAATGCATTATCATTTCTGTTGGTAAAAACGATATCCCTGCAGACTGTCATATAAACAATAATAGCCTTAGTAGTGAGAGACTTGGGAATGCAAGTTGACTGTAGCCTAAACTTTGACCACCATGTGTCTAGTGTAGTAAGGAAGGCATTCTGCACCACACACCTCATTAACAAAGGCATTGTCTCAAGAGAGAAAGAGGTCATAACACCCCTGTACTCAAACTTCTTCAGTCCAATAATTGGGTACAGTGCTCTCTTTGGTATGTACCTTACCAGGCATCTGCAGCAACTTGACAGACCTCAAAAATTTTTAACCAAGAAAATTCAGGGTATCCAGCACATGTCATGCGTTGACAGACTGAAGTCACTGTCACAGTACTCAGTAGTGTACAGGCTACTTAGTGGATACTTTTACCTGACCTACAGAGCAATTTTATATCCAAAGCTAATGGAAATACTGCACATCCACAAGTCAAATGGGACAAGGGTCATCCACTCTAGGGGCCTTATCCTGGCCTGTGACATAAATAGGACCTGATGAACCTCTCAGAGGTTGCCACTCCTCTGGAATAGACAACCAATTCAGTTCAAACAAAGACCCTCTATGCCCTTGTTTAAGTGTAGTTGGAGGACTGGATGGGAAATCATAAATTCCTGCCAGGTATATCACCTATGACCCTCCTAGATATGGGCATTCATTGCTAACTAAGATTTTAAGTTTAGGCAAGATCCTTTATATTGGGTTTCTCTAGTATTGTGATGAAAGGAGATAAAGCCAGCACAGCTAACTGAAATTTTGTAAATAATTATATGTCATTGGTAAATATAGAAATGATTTATACAAGATGCATGTGTTACAAATGTATTAGAACTGTATGTCATGTGTATAACAAACTGCTTGCACAGATGTGTGTTGTAAAGGTATTTGCAAAGTGTTGTGTTTGAAATGTAACAACAGTGTGCCCTACTGGAAGAGAAGAGAAATATCCATGCACTATTGTAACTGGTTAAATGTATATATTTTAACAGTGGAAACTGGAATACGGGAGGTTGATCTCAGTCTAGCAAACTTTAGAAAACTATCTGAAATTACATTACTTTATAGGTTATGCAATAAAAGAGGCTATCTCTCAGGTTTTCAATGCAGCTAGAGACACAGCATCTATGCTAGGAAGTGTCTGTATTTTCCTTAGAGAGCACTAATTGCTACTTTTGAAGTATGAGGGAATGCAGTTGTTATATGACTTCCAGCATCTGCCAAAGATTTGAGTAAAAGCCCTTGTCTGTATATTTTTACAAGTAGATGCTAAATGCTGCCAGCTTCTAGCAATGGGGGTTTTGGCCTGGGAACTAGAAGTCAGATGACAAGAAGTGATGTCATCCTGCAAGCTATCCCAGCAGTAGTATTTCAGATATTATTTTGAGAAGTCTGTTAGTGAGACAAAGCATTCTGCATTCTGTCTTGGACCTGACAACAACAAGAACCATTCACCACATCTGCCTTACTCGAATGAAGTAATTTTCTAGGGAACAGTATAATTCTCTTAGATACAGTCAGGAATACAGAGAAGATGAGTTTAGATGTTTTTCTTTATTTGTGTGAGCGTGTACTGCAATGTTATTTAAAATATTTCCTGTGGTCTTGAACTCTGATGTCACTGTGAATGAGTATTTAGTATTGGCTTGTTCTTTTATTATTTGTTATTAAATGTATCTAAACCTTTCATTGTGACTGATCTTTGTGGAGATATTTAGGTTTTTAGGGTACATGCATATTTATTTGGTGACACTGTGTGAACCACTCCTAACAGCCTTGCTCTTGGTCAAACTGACATTTGTATTAATATTAATATTACACAGTAAGTTTGGACACCCTTAGTTAAAGGCCTTAAGGTAGTTGACAGAAAGTTTCTGGTGGCATTGGACCTACCTTATAGTCTGGGCAAAAGGGGACATAGCTAGTAAGCCTGTGCCAACCTTTCCCAGGTGTGTGTGTGTGTGTGTGTGTGTGTGTGTGTGTGTGTGTGTGTGTGTGTGTGAGAGCTACTTGGGCAGGGGCATGAAGCACTGGTTGGACAGACCAAGTGTAGGAGGGCTTGGATTTGAACCTTGGCTAAGGACTCAGCTCTATAGCTGTGCCAGTGGGGTGTCTTTTTGGGGATCTGGAGAAAGGTAGAGGAACCAGCCCCGGACTGACTGTGGTCTCTGTGTGCTCTTAAGGGAAATTGCACTTGATGCAGAGAGCTGCATCTGGAAATACTGTATATGTACTTGTCATCCTTTCAGTGAACATCCATCACAGTGGTGAGGATTGAGGCTCCTTGATTACTGGTCCATTGGAGGGTCGTCACAAATATTATATTGAGTATGCATAGCTAGGCATATAAAGACCTTTGGGTCAATAGCCCAGTAACCAACTATGAACCTAAGGTTTGAGCACCAAGCCCTTTAGAGCTTTCCTGTCACTGAAAAGAGCACTCCTCTGTGCACTTTTCAGGATCAATTGTCAATTTGGCTTGTTCCGTTGCTGGGCAGTAAGTTCCCTTTTGGGAAGAACCTTCCACATTTAAACATTTTATGGGTTGAATGTACTTTACTGGTTAGGATAATTATTTTTCTTCTAGGAGTTTGTGTTTTAATTGTCTCAAGACTTATCTGTACTTTTAAATTTTACAGCATTTTTTCCTATTAGTTTCAAAGTAGGTTTAAACAGTTTAAAATATTTTTTTACTTTTGGGGATGACAAAGTGTATTAAAATGCGTTTTACTATGTTTTACTGCAAAAATCTTACTTTTAACTAATTTTAATTTTTACCAGCTTATGATGCATGTTTTCCTCAGGAAAGGGGCACCATTTTCTGTTTGAGAAAGGAACAAACTACCAATCTCATGGTCAGTCCTTCTTCCAGCAACAAAAAAGAAAAAGAAAATTAAGCAAACAGCCTTTGCCACCACAGCATGCTAACAGTTTGCCTTTGCTTCAGGTATGTGACTCGACTGTGGCCAAAGCTGGTTCCTTAGACCAGTCATATTTTACCTCAGATCCCTCTGTTGTAATACCTACAGCCACTATAGACAAATAGTTAGCCAAATCCTCTACAGCTGTTGGGATCTCCCTAGTGGGTGAGGGAGAGACACTCTTATTGATCCTTGGAGAGGAAGCCTGTAAGTGTTCTCTAGTTAAAATGTTGTGCCCAATCTTGGGGACGCTGCTGCTGTTGCCATTAACAACAATGTTGACTCCACTTCTCCTTTCAAAAATAAACAGAAAACTAAATTTATATCTGCTCCTGCTCAAATTTCACAGGACAGGAGTAGTGTATTAGGTCTGGCTCAGGGTCTAATTCAAGCTATTAATCCTTCTTACACAGTAGTTTCTGGTAAAAGAAAAAAAGGATGCCTCTTTTTCTGAGGATATTCAAGATTCTATATATGGATAGGAAATGAAGGAACAGAAGCAGGATTTCTCCTCACATTTCTGATTCAGCTTCAGAGGAGGGCAAGGTAACTGCTTCTCCATGTGAGGGTTTCTCTTTCTCTGAGACTATTGCCAGAATGATCCAGAATTTTCTGTGTAGAGAATACTGAGGTTTCTCAGTCCCTCAGAAAATTCTATGAGCTGTTACAAATGGAATTTCCAGAACCTTCTGCCATTCTTCATGTGCTGTCAGCACTTGAAGATATACGTGTCACTGCCAGCAGTTTTTCCTGATATTTAGCCTGTTGCTCCTAATAATTCAGATTGTATAAAGTTCTCCAGTCTTTTAAGTTTTTATACAACATGACCCAGTAGTTAGAACTTTTATCCCACTACTGCTAAACATTTAGTCTGTTCCTATCCTACGTTTTCTGACAATGATAGTAAAATAATTGATAAGTATGGGGAAAAGCGTATGCTTCTGCAACTTTTATTTTCAGAATTTTGAATTGTCAGGCTTATATGTTAAAGTTAATTCTGACTAATTGTGAAAGAAAATGTTTTGTCTGCAATTTCTTCTTATGAGGAAACCTGTTTTAAATGGTTTAGTTCTTCCATTTCAAAGGTCACAGCTCATTTTTAAAATGTGTGTATGACTGTGTTGAATTTTTTTCCAGGGATATGGCCACTGGTACCATTTTAAGAATATTTGTCTGGATGCATTCTCAGAACCTCTCAAAAGATGTAAAAAGTGAGATTTTAATTTCCTTTGTCAACAGAGATTTCTTTTTTGGTCCCTCTGCAACAGAGATTATCAGAAAATGTGATGAGAAGGGTAAACTAATACAGGAAATCTCTTAGATTGTTAAGCCCTCTGTTTCCCAATTTTCGAAGGGTTCTCTACCACCTCATCCAGTTTTGGCAATAAACAAAATAAGCAGTTTCAACAAAATGCTGGCAAACAGACATTTATGAAGCAGGACCAGACCCCAAAAGTAACAAGTCAGACTGACCAAGTAAGGGATCATGCCACCTACCCCACCCCACTCTGGCAGTCTGTTTTCCCTAATAGAAAAATCTAAATCTGAATTTTTCTGTTTTGCAACAAATAGATTCAGACAAATGGGTTCTGAAGATCATTTATCAAGGTTACTGATGACAGTGAGAGGACATTCCTCCTTTTCAGTGCAAAACTCCTCATGCACAAGACCAAACTCTAGTATTCCCCCTCTTCTTCATCATATGTTGTCTCAGGAACTAATGGAATTGGTTCCACCTTCCCAGTTTGGGAAAGGCTTTTTATTCAGAGATGTTTTTGGTGCTAAAGAAAGAAAATGCCCTGAGTGCAGTTTTGGATCTTTCTTTCCAAACCACTATGTAATAGTGTCCAAGTTCAACATGCTATCACTTCACAACCTGCAACCTCTTCTTTCTAGTGTAAGATTTCTTGGAGCACTAGATTATCATTATAGCTTAATTCAGCTAGATTTAATTAATTTATTAAGGTTTTGTGGCTTGATCAAATTATCAGTCTCTTTGGATGATCCACTGTACCAAAAGTGTTCAAAAGGTGTCTAACTCCAGTAATATCTATGCTTTTCTTTACAGAGTCCTTTTCAAAGTGTTAGGGGTCTTTCTCATGAGTGAGAGATCTCTTAACCTAGCTGGGATTCCAAGAGAACATCCAAAAGTCTTTTCTGACTCTATCTCAGAGGATTGTCTTCCTAGGGTATCTGCTAGACATCTCAGTTCAAAGAGTTTTTTTTCACAGGAAAAATAGATCAATAACTATACCTATTTCTAGAGTTTTCCACTCATGCTTTGATCTCTGCAAGGCAGTACCTCAGGATTTTGCATCTCATGGCATCTATTATTCTCATAATGCCCCTGGCAAGACTCCACATGAGGAAGATACAATAGTATCTGAATTGTCTTTGTCCCTGTGCCAACACCCACTATCTTTTTAGTTTATAGTTCTGGAATTAGAAGTGAAATGTCTTGGAGGAGACAGCACATATCCTCAAATCCACCCCCCCCCTCCCACACACACAGATCAAAGCAGTTAGTCACCACAAACACTTTGGACTTTGCTTGGGTCCACTATCAGAATGGATAAAGGTGCAAGGTGTTTGGGACACCAGGAACAGATGCAAGAATATCAATTTAATGAAATACTTGTTCTACCCAAGGCACTCAGCTGTCTAAATCATCTTTCATCCTCTGAACCTCTTCAAGTTGTTACAAACAATACCACTGTCATGTGGCACATCAACAAGCAAGGGGGGAAATCAGGTCTTAGTCTCATTCTAGACTAGACAAGTTAGCTTAGGCTATAGCTTTATTGTACAATCTCAATCTACAGACATCCTATAGTCATCAGAACAAAATTGTGTGGCAGAGAAGCTGAGCAGGGCAAGGGCAGACCCCCACATGGATCAGATGTCTTCCAAGATTTGATTGATATGTGGGGATTTCCTCATTTCAAACTAGTTGCCTCATCTCTCAACAATCAGCTGGCAAATTCCTGCACCATGACTATGCAAGATGGTCTGGTAGACAGATGCCCTTCCCTTTCCTTGGACAAGAATATTCCTATATGCATTTCCACTATTTCCACTGATATTCATGGCACTTCTGAAGATTCATAATGAATCATCCAAGATCATTGTGGGGACTACCTTCTTCCTCAGGCAAAAGTGGTTCTTCCTTCTTTTGTAAATGGACAGGGGCAATTACCACAAGCTTCCTCATAGAATGGATCTATTCACACAGGAACAGGGGTGTTTGACACATCCCAGTCCCAATCAACTTCAACTGACTGCTGGGTGATAGTGTATTAATCCCCTTAAGGCATCTGTTTAGTGAGGATGTACGGCAGGTATTAATGGAGGCAAGACATTCTGCTACAAGAAAATTATATATTAACAAATATAAAATGTTTTCTAGTTGGTGCCAGCAGCAGAACCAGCAGACTTTCAGGGCTAATGTTTATCTGGTTTTACAATATTTGTGTGAGTTAATATCCTATGACGTTTCTTACTCCTCCATCAAAGTTCATTTTTATTTCAGTATATCTGCCCATGGATCTCTCTCTTTCAATGCATACTCGTGAAAAACTTTCTGAAAGAATTTTTACATTAGAGATCTCCAAGAAAACTGGTGTCTCCTCCTTGGGATCTTAATTTTGTATTAGACAAGCTAAAACTTGTTCCATTTGAACCATCTCATCAGGCTGACTTGAGGTTCTTAACATGGAAGATTGTTTTATTGATTGTTCTTACTTCTGCAAGAAGGGTATTTGAGTTGCAAGCTCTTTGGTGAGTCAAACCTATCACATTTTTCACAGAGACTGTGTTTCTTTGAAAATTAAACCTTCTTTTATGTCTAAAGAGGTAATTAAGTTTACTTTAAGCTAAACTGTCCATTCTCTGTTTTCTTTCCTGAACCACAAAATGAGGGACAAAGGATACTCTATACCTTGGATGTCCACAGACAACTCGGGTACTGTATTGAGAGAACAAACACTTTCGGATCTACAAATTATTTGTTCATTTCTTGTGAAGGTAAAAAGGGCAACCTGGGTCTAAACAGACTGTTTCCAAATGGTTGTCTCAGGCTACCTTTTGTTATTCCCACCACAACAAAAGTATTCTAGGTAGGGTCAAGGCTCACTCTACCAGGGCCTTGGCTTCATCTATAGCTTTTTGGAAAGGGTTGGAATCTACACATATTCTAGAAGCAGAAGCCTCATCCTCTGTACATACTTCTCAAAGCACTACAATCTTGATTCCTTGTCTAGGTCTAGATTAGGCTTTGCTAGGTCCATTTTCCAGGAGCTTCTGGACTCATCTTCTTACACCACCCAGATTTAGTTAGCTATGGTAATCTACCCATACAGCCAAGGCACTGCAGCAATGATCAAATGTTGACCAAAGCCCAGCTGTGTAAGTAAATTTACCATAACAGTAGATGCTTGAATGATCACTGCTACAGTAGCCGCTACCTTCTTTCCCCTTATTTTTATGAGTATATTGTTTTGCCAAGGGGTGTATGTATATATGTATATATTTCTACTCCTCAGTTGAAGGGTTTGGCACACAAAGCTGCCCACTGGTTTATCATATGGAAGGTGAAAGCTGGATGGCTGTAATTTCCTTAATAGAATATAACCCATATAGCTAAGGCTAGTGCGGCAGTGACGTTTGAACAATTACTGTTATGGTAAGTTTGTTTGCAAAACTGTACTTTGAACCAGTCTTACTAGCCATTGTTTTAAGGTGCCTAACTTCTGCTTAATGAATTTCATTTAATAACTCATCCTCTAATTTCTCTGTTTCACTCTGTAGGTGGATAATCTCTTCTGGTTTGTTTATATGTGAGGTAAAAATATTAATCTCCACTCATTGAGGATTTAATTACCACCCACTTAATATCTAAAATAACTTGCTCCTACACTTTCTCACTAAAAATTGCCTAAGGTGTTTTTTAGGGTCTATATTATAAGCACAAAAGACCTTTTTAGTGAATACAAATACAAAAACATCGGCACATATTGCGTGAACCATGAAAACACCGAACGCCCTGAGCCGCGAAATTCAAAATCTCAAATCATCATAGTTGGCCAACCCCACCGTCCGCTACATACTACCTACCCAAACAAAATAAATAAACCACATACATACACTAAACGAAACCCTACTTCTAACCCTACACTAAACCTTGCATACATTACTATCTATGCACTTACCTTAACCCGCACCCTAACCCTAAGGTCCGTAACTATCACACACTTACCTTAAGGAGCTATACCACAGAAGGGACAAATATGATGAGTCAACATTTTGAATTTCGTGCTTCAGGACAATCGGTATTTTCACAGTTCACTGAATACGTGTCGACGTTTCCGTATTTGTGTAAGTGGACCTTCGTGGTTCTAATAGGGAACCATTTTTTTATAATCACACACACCTTTATGTCTTATACAGGTCTAATTTACTTGCCAATATAAGCTAGTTGGTTGGGTTCAGCTTAGGGATAGTTGAAGCCTAGCCTAGCTGATGTGTTGTCTTTGATCACTCTTTCTTCTGTCCTCATTCAATAGGCTTGGATAACTGTTTTAAGATGAGGAAAAGGTCAGCATGACAACATAATGCATGGGCTGAGGATGGGGTGTGTGTGTCAGTATTCAATTGTTGGGTTATTTAAGTCTATATGGGTTACGGTGTTCCTTTATCATGACTTTACTTATTTCCTCTTATACCGATCTTGAATCCAGTATATCCATGCTAGGAATTATAGTCATGTTAGAGTTGACTGCTAGAATAATTTGATTTACCAACTCATCAATATAATGGCTTAATTGCTCTAGGAATTGTTATATAAATCATAAGGAACATTTTCAGAAGCTGAACAATCAGTATAGAAATGCAGTTGGCTTTACATAACACTAATGCATATATCCCCACCTCAGTACCTAGCATTCTGTTAATTTGTGTCTCAAATGATTTTCCTCATACAAGTGTTAACTCCTCTGGAATTACTACTATTTCTGGCTGCAGAAATATGGTTCTGCTATTTTTTGGTAAGCATTTGAAATGTCGCTACCTGCAGGGCTGAGTCCCAAAACACAGAGGCAGAATGGCCAAAAATCGGACTTGTGTACACTAAGTCCAAGATTACCATTGCCTGGAATATTCCTTTTTTCCAAGGTATGGCAATCTCAGAGTTAGTATATATAAGTTAAGGTATTTGGAGGATTGCCCCCTACAACAGGGGGTGCAGGGAGATTGCCCCTTGCAAAAAAGAATTTTAAAGGAGAAGAGTAATGTTTGAGATTCACACTTCTTAGGAATTTTTGGTCTTTTTACCTGGCATGTCGGCACTTGGCATCTTGAGTGCTGATATTTCGCTAGGGAGCCCTATTTCTTGATAGACCTATATATAACGTCTGAGCACACATGGTTTATAGATGAAGTTGATATCATACTTCATATAATACAATAAATGCCAAATTAATTTATTTTTATTTATCACTTGAATGACATCCATATCCCAGATGGCAATTCTAATCCCTTCTATTATTTTCTTTTTAAATACTGATGGTTTACTTGTAATGATTACACAAGTGATTCTCCATTAACCTTTGACCTTGCATCCACATCAGAAATCACAAAAGTTTGTTTAAATCTTATGTTACTACTTTTTGGGAGAGCAGCCCATTCTGATTTGCATGCAGTGTTTTTGTTTCTCCTCAGTGTTGTGGTGTCTTGATATCTTCCCTCACACCATGAAGCCCTACCTCAGGACACTTGGACCTAATAATCCTGCTTCTGTCCTACTCTCCAAGAAAACCAACAGATACAGGAAAATAAATATGTGATACCCACCCAAAACAAAATAAAAACGAACCACAAACACTTCCTTATCACTACCTTAAACACCGTGTAACCTATCAGAACCGCACTGTATATATACAAGGACTGCATGAACAACGGGTTCCTATCGCTTGATCGAAAATTGTAAACGGCGAATATGTATTGAGCGAACCCGATTGGTCGAAATCTTGAGATGTCACACTCGTAACAGGGAAATCACTGTACGGAATATTTTCCCTTTACTTCAATGCAGTGCAATGTCGGAGTAGGAATATTTAAGTAGTGGGGGTGTGGGGGTGAAGGGGGGCTTGCCCCCCTGCCTACTGCATTTAGGTAAGTATAGTTTTTTTATTTTTATTTTTTTATTATATTTTCGAAATTTCAAACATCACTCATATGGTGTCGGCCATATGATGTTCGATGTTTGAAACTTTTGAAAATATAATATAGACCCATGAAAAACTATACTTACTGCTCAAGATGCTCTCTTGATGCTGTTTGCAGTTTGTCAGCTCCTACCCTCACTCTCTGACAACTTTATGTAGACCAAACTCAGTCTTATCTTTCAATGAGTATATGAGCCTTTAAGGCCTAACTACGTCAACACTGAATATCATCTAGTCATAGTATAATTTTTTGTGCTTTAGGATCACATGCTGCACACTTATCAAAAACTCCCCTGGAAAAGTGTGATTTCTGCTGCACCTGCCTTTTACTCCCTTCTACATATATTGGATGTTTCTTATATGCACTTCTTGCTACTTGTTAGGAAAGCTCTACTTAACCCACCCCATCTATTAACCCTAGATCTGCTCTCAGCAGGCATTTTCAAGACACACTACTGGCTGCTGCTTACCTATTTATGTTGCAACGCTTTGCTATATTTATTTTGTCAGGTAAAGCTTCCAACTTTAGCCCATGGGGTTGGGAGGGTGGCCTAATGGTTAAGGTGCTTGCCTTACAAACACAAGTTGCAGGGTTTGAGTCTCACAAGGGATAACTGGCTAGGCTTAAAATGACTCACGAGGGCAGTTAGCTTAGTAAGAACCTATGATGTCAGAAACTGCCTGTCCACGCAAAAGAAACAATCCAAACTGGACTACCCCAGCCTGCTTCCAAGTGTAGACTGTAACTGACACCCATCAATGCTGTGATGTTGCTGAAATGGGAAAATATCTAGCCCTAGAAAGCCAAACAGATTAATGGCTTTGCCCTGCAATGTGCAGTGTTGTTGTTCCAGAGGTTCCACTGTAACGTAACACCAGAAGTCCATAAACTCAGTCAAAATCAATCATTTCAACAGTAAGAAAAAAAACAGTAAATTGTACTTGTCTGTGTCTCTGTGCATATAACAGGACAGATAAATTAAAAAAGGTAAATGCCAGCAGGAAACAGTAATAGCTATTAAAATAAGAATTAACCACATGCGTATCTTCCACTCACACACTTACTAAAATACCTCTGGTGTTATAACTGATCAAAGAATGTAAAACAGAAGACATAAAATAATTTCAGTTAAACTTTCTTTATATGAATTAAGGTTTCCTTCACCTGATGTTCATTAAAAAGGAACTGTAGTTGTCTAATATACCATGAAGTAAGATGTTGTTTAATTGTAATGCATTTGAAAGCTAATCTAAGAGAAAAGTCAACATACCATGCTTATTTGTAGATCTGTAAGTGCTTAACAGACAGTCAGTACTCAACTGTCATTTAACATGGAAGGGAGCAGTCACTTCTCAACAAAACCAGAGTGCTGATATTATCCTTGGTCTTGCTGCTACCTTGCTTGAATTTACCTTAATTTGATAAGTAGAGGACAGAGTCTATTGTTATTGCATGTGCTAATATTGTGCATACAATGTGCTGGATTCAGGAAGCCCTACATGGAGAGTGGGAATAGTGCAGGAGCTGCTGCATGCAATATGGCCACCGAACGATGCAGGATCGAGCTCCCAGGATGTGCATGAATGCTTCTACACTATTCCAGCACGGACACCACTGCTATATGCTAATTAACTCATTTTCTGGTGAAAACCATGCAAATGAGGTGAATTAGCGATTGAGGAAGCAGGCAGTTGTCTGTGCCTGAACAGTGTACAAAGCAGAAATGTATTCAGCTAGTAACTGAATACGTTTCTGCAAATTAAAAAAACGGAGGCACGACAGCTTGAAAGAAAGCATGTATTGTAGTTAGTAGGCATGGCAATGACAAACTATATATCCATTGGCATGAAAAATAATTTACTTTTTATAAAATAAAACTTATTTTTTTTGGCCAATCTCGGCTGTTTAAGCATAGAGCCATGTCACGTAAATGGGATCATGCTGAAAATGCAAAAAAAAATGTGAAAAAGCAATTTTCAGGGAAATCTGCATTTTGCCATTATAGTCAGTGGTGTGCAGAATGAAAACAATACCAGAGAATAGTGGTTGCTAAGGGGAAAGACTCAGTGTGAGTGCAGTAACTATGGAGTAAGGCAGTGGGGTATGTAAATGAGGGGAATCTTACTGAATCACAAATTTCTTCTAAGTGTCAGACTGCACCTAACTGTGTAGGTACTCTAATATGGCCGTATAAGCATGAGAAGTAAATGACATCAAAAGGGTGTGTGTCATGCTTGCTGTAAGCACACTGGAGCACAGTTGCCTGGATTTGTGCTTAGCTAAGCACAGCTAAGCAAGGGGGTGTGTCTGAGGCTGTAATGTGTTACACCATGAAATGAAAAGCGTGTTCGAATCCAGGGAGGGACATTTCTGCTAAAATGTGTTTACGTTAGCTAAATAGGTATAGTGGTGCGCACTGGGACTTAAACAAACCAGAAAAAACACAGGAAATGGCAGCACTATGTATATGTAAGCAAGGGGGTGTGTCCAAGGCTGTATAGCCTTGTTTATCTTGCCTAATTGGGTGTGCATGGTGTGCACCGAGATTTAAGCCAGAAAAATAAAAAAAAAAATACGGGAAATGGCAAGTGGAACAAGAAGAAAAAAAGGAAATAGCAGAATAGAGCCACTCAAATACAACTAATAGAGCTGGCAGGTGGAATGTATCATACTCAGGCAATCACACAGGCAGCATCTGCAGCACACCACTATAAACTATGCAAACACCTATTAGTCTATTTTTTCCAACAAACTCTACACAACCGATGTACACAGATGTGGAAATTCTACCTGACAAAACTAAAAATATTTGGGCTGCTGTCGCTCTCATACATCAGTATGTGCAAGAGGCTGAGAGTGATGAAGAGGACAATGCTGACAACCATCCCAGACTTATGAGGAGAAGGAGGTGTTCATGCCCAGGGTAACCTACCAGGGGCTACATGATCTGGAGATAGTAGAGCGATACAGGGTGGACAGGGACATACTGCAGCAAATTGTGAAGCTGTGCTGGCCTCGCCTCACATCCAGAACAAACAGAGGGGAACCCATCCCAGTGAGTACCAAGATATGTGTAGCTGTAAGAATACTATCTACAGGTACTTTCCAAAGAGCAACTGGTGATATCATGGGGATTTCACAGGCATCTGCATCCAGGATACTCGACCAGTTCCTGGATGCCATTTGAACACATGCCTTGGAGCACAATAAGTTCCCCAGCACCTGTGAGGAGCTGACTGGCAATATGAATCTCTTCCACCATGTAGCAGACTACCCTGAGGTACTGGGTGCCAAAGACTGCATGCACATCCACATAAAAGCACCACCTAGTGACCAGGATAGGGTCTACATAAACTGCAAGGGGTTCCATTCCATCAACTGCCAGGTCATGTGTGATGCATAGGGCATTATCATGAATGTGTGTGCTGGCTGCCGTAGAAGCTATCACGACTCCCATGTCTAGCATTCCTCACAGCTGTATCAGTGGTTTGTCAGGGGGGGGAATCCCATATGGTCATTTGTGGGGGATGCTGGCTATGCACTGGAGCCGTGGATGATGACACATATCAGAAATTCACAAACACCCACACAAGAACGCCATAATGAGGCACACGCACAGACCAGGATCATTATAGAGCATGTGCATTGCCTTGACATATCTGGTGGAGCCTTGTAGTACTCTCCAGCCACATGTGCACACATGGTCATAGTATGAGCCATGCTACACAATATTATCCTGCAAAAACAGATGCAGCAGGAACAAAACTGGGAAGGGTCACACAGTCCCCCACCATTGCAAGCCCTCCACAGGCACAGAGTGACTCAGAGGAGAAATATCCTGAGCCTGCCCCTGTAGGCAGATGGAGGCATGCCCAGTATGCTCTGGCCTTGACAAAGGGGCAATGCATAGCACATACACTGACAATGTTGGACCTCAGGGACTGATCTCTCTCTCTCTCTCTCTCTCTCTCTCTCTCTGACTCGCACATACAGTAAAATGGATGCCAAACATCACACCACCTATACCTGACCATGTATAGGCAGTGTATTGTCTGCATCTGACATAGTCAGCCCTCAAACACCACCCTCACAACAGCTGCAGGCACAAGGTAAGCCAGTCTCTGTAACAAATTAAAATATGAAGTGGACTTTTCTAATAGCATATCTATGGCATTGATTAAGCATGTAAGGGAATGGTGTGGCTAACTGGGATAGCAGCAGACAACTGACAGCTCTGTGGGACAGCAGGATGTGTTTCCCCAGTACTGCCCTACTCACACCATGTAGTCCCACCCTAGTCGACAAATATGGGGAAAGGGGACAGTATATCTGGTGAGCCAAATAACTGGGGGTTGTCATAGGTCACATGCATGGATGTCAAAGTGGGAGTCTCATACCCACCACCATCCCCACGCAGCGGATCAGCTGTAGACAAACATGCAGACATGCCTGGCAAAGGCCCCCACATGATGACACCCATGAAATTCCCACCCACAGACTTTTACACAGTGATATCACAACAGGTCTGGCAGTGGCAGTGTGGCTTTGAAAAGTAAGAAGTCTGAAACTACAAATGTCTATGCCAAAACAATCTGACCTGTGGTTGATATTGTTATGCCTGTAGTCTGAAAAATAGGGCACACCACCATGCTACATGGGACCAAAATGTTAAGCAAATATCAACACAGTCTGTGCAGATGTGTAACGTGTACAGTTGTGTCACCCTCCCATAGTCCCATAGAAATGCAGTAACATGTTTCTAGACTTAAACATCATCTAGCTGTCACCCAGACTGATGGCACAATAGTAACAGAAAGCAATTGTCAGTAACACCCACAAGTCAACTTAATGGTGCCATCCCGGGGAACATATGATCATCAGAATGCTCTGCCCTGCTACAGATGGCCTGCATCTGTCACAACTGGCCTACAGACCTCTAGTAAATGCCTATGCCTCACCCACAGTGCCCTTTAGGGAGTGTCATGTGGTCCCCAACACCAGCATAACACAGTCCACAAAATACAAAGAAAGGCCATGCTGTCAACTGTTAAGAGCAAACCGGCCAACCTCAGTGAGCCAAAACTCAGAACAAAGCCATGAATAATGGGATGATAAAGGTCCAAAGAGAAATACACCTGTGAAATACTGCTCTAATAATGTTATCAAGTTGATGGAATGATTTGTAGTAGCATAGAATGTCTGATGGGTACGAAGTCTAAAACTGCAATGTCAACTGTCTATAATATCTGACTTGAACGCTCAGTGACTTGCAAAACACTTTTGCTGGAAAACTACACTTGTTTGGATAACCAAGATATATGGGTCATGGATGTGGACATTCTGTGATACTCTGTACAGTCGACAGGCAGGGCTAGGAGTTTAAACATGGGAATGCACCCACTGCAGGCAGGCCTAACCCTGGAAGATGGTGACATGCCTGCACCCACAGAAGCCTGGACCAAAGCCATAGGGAGTAACACATCACTCCCTGATCACTCATCCTATGCAACATCCTGACCCCAACATGTGGCCATACAAGCAAAATGAGGAAATGAGGTGGGCCACACATATATGTGTGACAAACACACACCTCCATGCTGGTCAAACAGTCTGACACACACAAGACCCTCCAAGTGCAGTCAATCATTGAGGAGAGCCCAATGGAAATTACTAGTAGCTATAGCCAAACATATCTGCCCAGGACACACACACACACCACATATCCTATCCACTACAAATATCTCTGGAGTCTGCCTGTCACCCTAATCCTGTCTGATTTATATTACCCAACTGTGGAGTGGAAATCAGACCAGGCCAGAACATAAATGCACAGAGATTCCACCATTGCAATATATCCCCAAGGTGCTGAACCATTTTCACAGCACCAGCAGTCACTTGCTTGTAGGCACACCACTCAATAGGCTGGATAGTGCAATAATGCATAGCATTTGGCCTATAAATCCTGTGTGTGCATCATCCATCCTGTATTCCTCTGGTAAATCACTGTGATGATCTGAGGAGGTATATCACCAGATACTGAAACAGAACATGACAGTGTCAAATGGCATATATGACAGATGTCTGCTAAAACCAGCCCTGTAACCCTTGCAACCCATACATTAATGAGAGACATTGTAACAAACATCATATGGCCTATTGTCCACAGATTTTGATAGGCTATCTCCAGAATCTTGCACCAACAGGTTGACGGGTATGGCTGTAGCACAAAACAAACAGGACTGGAGTACAACAATCCCTGGAATGGAGTCCCACATGCAGTATGGAAGGACATACTGGGCATGCTCATACACTTAAAGAAATGTCAGCAGGATCTAGGAATGAAGAGGCCTTCCCTACCCAGTGCACTTTCCATTGCCACACCTTAGCAGTCCTGAAGATGTCTATCACCATAGAAGTCACTTTTGTTAGGCACAGCCCCATAAGCTCTGTGGCATGTGTGATAACTGTACAACAAGATAGTACAAATAACTAATTAGGTAGGAGTTCTAATCTCAATCCTGGCAAATGTAAGTGTGTGTGTGTGTGTGTGTGTGTGTGTGTGTGTGTGTGTGTGTGTGTGTGTGTGTGTGTGTGTGTGTGTGTGTGTGTGTGTCCATTCAAACTCAGTACAGCTCCCCTTTCCCCACTTTACCAGTCCTGCAGATATCAGTCATCTAAGAAGTGCCTTCCGTCAAACCTTAGCCCCATCAGCTCTGTGGTGCATGCAATAACTGCATAACAAGATAGTGCAAATAACTAGTTAGGTAGGAGTTCTAATCTCAGTCCTGGCAAATGTAAAAGTCTGTGTGTGTTCACAATTAAATGCTTTTGGGTCCATTCAAACCCACTACACCTCCCTTTCCCCACTTTAGCAGTCCTGCAGGTATCAGTCATCTTAGAAGTGCCTTCCATCAGATTTCAGCCCCATAAGCTCTGTGCCATGTGCAATAGCTACATAACACTATAGTACAAATAACCAGTCCAATAGGAGTTCTAATCCCTGTTGTAAATGTAGAAGTGTGTGTGTGTGTGTGTGTGTGTGTGTGTGTGTGTGTGTGTGTGTGTGTGTGTGTGTGTGTGTGTGTGTGAGTGACAGTTGTATGTGTAGGACTGAGGGGGTTGTGTGTTTGTTTATAGCTGAAACAGTTTTATGCCATTCCAACCCATAACACTTCACAGTACCCCACCTTATTAGTCCCCACCAACGACACTTCACATTGCCCCACCTTATCACTCCAAATGATGTCAGTCCCTTCGCAACCTTGGCCAGCTGTCAGCCACGTAAGCTCAGTAGTGCATGTGATAAATGCTTAACACTATAGCACAAATAACTAATTTAGCAGGGGTTCTACTCTTCTGACAAATGTGTGTGTAGGTATGTATGTCTGCAAGTCAAAATATTTTGATATATTTCCCACTCAATGCCCTACTGTATCAGTCCTGCCGATGTCATTCCCCATATTAGCACCTTTGGCCAACTCTTAGTCCAGTAAGCTCTGTAGCACATGTGGTGACGTGTAACACTATGATACAAATCACTAGTTAGGTAGGGGTTCTTCACTCACATCTGGCAAGTGTCTGTTTGCAGGACAAAGTATTTTGATAGGTTAAACACCCACTGCACTACTTTATCAGTCCTGCTGATGTCATTCCCTTTATAGGTTCACAAATGTGTAGTAGGTAATGGCCCAGGAGCCTTAACAAGCCTAGCACATAGAAGGGCCCTGCCATTGTACCACACTATGTTACGTCCCCATTCCTGTATCAAGTATAACCACTGCAGTGACCCTTGGGTTGAACTGTCTATTACCCATCCACTCATCAAGATTCCTCTGGAACAGGGTCAGTGAGGTACTCTGCATGACATGTATGGGAAGTGTATTGCAGGGCATGTGCAGTCTCTTTGTCAGGGACCTGTCCTACAAGCATGTTATGGTGATTGTGGCACTGAGTTAGAGGTCTCTACAGTGTGTGGTGTGGATGGATTTTTATGTAGCATTTCTAAACTAGCTGGGTCAGACATGGCTTTGTAAGTCAAGCACAGATAGCTGCTAATTAGGTGAAATGACATAGAGAATAGCTTGGGTCTGCTGAGTTTGTCTGTCTGTAGGATGTGTGTTTAATGCCTAGTAACCCCTTTGTGAGGTGCTTCTGTGGATTTCCCAGCTGTACCAGGTGTCTAGTGAGGTACATGGCAAATGGGCCATAATACTTGAGGAGTGGTCTAATGAGGGAACAGTAGACAGAGATCATTACCTCTGTCTTCCTAGATGCAAAGTTCTTGGTAATGCAATGTGTCATATAGAAGGACTTCCTGCACCACAGTGGCAATGTGGTGCTTGAAGGAGAAGTTGCTGCTAATCCTGTGTCCCCAGATCTATTATAATGCATGCAGTATTCAATGGGCTCCCATCGGTGTGGTACTTACTGGGAACTGAGTGTTTTACCAGGGGGGATGATGACGCATGTTGTGGTGCTAAGCTTCTGGGCATGGATACCACACCACTCAGTGGTCTCAGTGAGGCCATTCTGTGGGATGTGTGCATCACTTGTGGAGTTAATGATAGCTCCCAGCTTGCAGTCTTCTGTGAAATTGGTCAGCAAGAGTTCCTCTGTATTGGGCTAGACTCCTAAGAATTAAATGTTGAACAGGACACTACCCAGTACTGATCCCTGTGGGACTCCACTTGTGTCCACTTGCCAGTCTGACCTGGAGTTTGCCACTGTATGTGTGTTCTGTGAGCCAATTTCAAAAAACAAACAATGATATATGGGTTGATGCCTAGTTTCTGGGGTTTATCAGTAATCCCTCACTAAGGGGGTGGTATCGCAAGTTTTGGACAGATTGATGTAGGCTGTATGCAGTGCCTTAGTGTCATACACAACCCTGGTAACTCTGTCAAAGACGTCAACCAGATTGAACAGGCATGATCTGCAATTCACAAAGCCAAACTGTGGGGGTCCAGAGTTAGGAGATCACCTATATCTTGGTCAATCAGGTCCCTGATGATGCTGTCCATACCACTACATAGTAGACTTGTCAGGCTAAGGGGCCAGTAATCCTCAGGGTCTGTAGATGATCCTTTATGGAGAGGGGTGACTGTAGTAGTGTGCCATGTTTGAGTGACAAAGCCTGAGGTGAGGCTGTGACTGACCAGGGCAAACAAATTTGGTCCAAGGCCACTTTGTATGTCGTGTAGAACACAGCCATGCATATGTTGGTGTCCCATGGAAGCTGTATTCTTGTCTATGGACAAAGCAGGTCTAACGTTGCCTGCAGTACTGCTGGGTGCCTGTCATTCATCTACCATTGTGATTGTACAATTGTGGGGGGAGAGAGGGGTAAGGCTGGCACTGAATGTGTTGCCAAGACCGTGGCCAATATCTGTTGTCTCAGGATAGGAATTAGCATTGTGCAGTAACTCACAGCACTTGTTTTTAATGTTGTGGAGGTTGTTGATCTAACTATCAAAGGATATTGTGACTGTTGTCAGTGTCTGCTGCATTTCTGCCTTTAGAGATGTCTGTAGGGGATTCCATGAGGGATCCCAAGTTGTGTTTGAGACTAATAAGGGGATTCAACAATCATGGGACACCACCTTTTTCTGCAACAGTGTCCTCCTTCTGTTGTACACTTTTGTAATTGCAGGAGGCCATTACATTGTCTCCCATTGTTTGGAGGACAGTGTCTGGGTTCTGTTGGCTATGGCTAGTACCATGCATTCATGTACCTGTATGTACAGTGCATATGTGTAAAATTAAACAGTAATGCAGCTATTTCCTATTGCCATGGGTGCAGTGAAGTCATCCACCCCTGTTTGTATGGCTGCAAAGTCAGCTTTGGAGAGGTTTTGCAAGGTGGTTACCTTTGTGGGGGGTGTGGCTGACATGTTGAGTTCCATGTTGATTACAGCCTGTGTGGATCTCACCAGGTAGGGATTGACAACTGTGGATGAGCAACAATCCCATATGTAAGTAGTCAAAACAGGTCAAGACTGTTGCATCCTCTACCAGGAGTCAGTATGAACTGATCCAGGGCATTGTAAATGATGAATTCCAGGAAGTGTTGGGCCACTGTACTGGTGCTTGGCTACTTTCCCCAGGTTATGGAGGGGTAGTTGAAGTCTCATACTATGTCAGTGTTGCGTTGGACCTTCATAGATGGCAGGGTGTTGAGGAATGTGCATTGACAGTCTAGGGACATCGATGTGGACCCATAGCAGGTTATAGCAGGTTATGGTCTGGATTGCACAATTACCCCAAGGCAGTTGTACCTGAAGTATCGCCGATGCATTATGCTGGGATACTAGTCTGGAGGTGTTCCCAAATAATGAATATGGAGACAACACCATCTGTGGAGGTGTGGTGTGGTCCATGTTTGGGGGCTGACAGCTGTGGAATGCGATATAGCCTGTTACTGCAGGGCTGCTGTCTGCTGCTGTGAACTACCTCTCCATTACAGCAGAAATATTAATGTCCTCCACTCTGAGGAGTGCTTTGAGTGACTGCATCCTGACAGATGTCTTCTGTTGAGCAGCATGACCCTCAGATTGCATACATGTCTAGCTGTTATGGTGGTAATTACATTCGGAACACTGCCTAATAAGGCATTATATGGGTGGCAAGACACTTAGCCAGTACCCAGAATCCCAGGGTTGACAGATGCAGGACATCTTTGGCATGTCATTGAGGTCTGTCAATCATATTATCCCAAGCAGAGAGATACTGGATCCCCTGAAAATGACACAAAACACATAAGCTTATGTTGCAGTCATCCATCTGTTGATAGTACTGCAGCATCATTCTGGGTGATGACAGTATACTGCTCAGTGCTACTGTCACACCTGCCTGGACCAAATAATCAGACAGTTCCACCATGTCTCTTGTCATGTAGTCCAGGGAGGTGTGTCTCAGGTCATTCACTCCCACATGGATAAAGAGATATACCGAGTGATACTTGTAGTTGTTGAGTGCCATGACTGGCTGTGTCACGTGTTGGATGTTGGCATTTGATAGATATTTGGCTGTTACCTGCTCAATACTCAACTTAGTGAGTGGGATATGTGTGTGCCTCAATATTGATTTACCCATGATCACTGTATTGTGTAAGATGGTTAGCCTTAGGAGCTTAGGTTGAAGGGCACACGGTGTAGGTGAAATATATGTCCCTTGGCATGTGCCATGTCATGGTGTCTGAGTGGGTGTCTATCTTGCTGGTCTGTGCAGTTTGGGTAAATTTCCATTGAGTGCCTCTGTGAAGGTGGGTGTGTGGCTTTTCACTGTATATCATGGCTGTCAAAGTGGGTGTCATGGTGAGCTATGTGTTCCACATGGTGTGGTGCAGGTGTTGATCTTATCCTCTTGACCTGCTAGTCCAGTCTTTGCTCGAGAGTGCATATGTCTACATTGGGTGATATACAGGTAACTCTCACAAGTCTGAGAGTTTGGAGTTTAGAGGGGAGGGTTGTCTGTGTACATGAAGCAGTTGTAACAGTGTCTCAGAAAGGACATGTACACCAAATTAATGGGCGAATGCACAAAAAAATGCACTTCAAGCATGCTAGGAGGGGTGGACATAACTAGTAAGGACTGGGGCTACTTCTGTGATGAACGTGTACTGCTGACAGCTCCCAGGTGTGCCACACTTATTGATACAATAACCTGGTGAAGTACCAAGCTATAATGCTATTTGATGTGCAAGACAGAAAGAACTAGCATGATGTAAGGGTGAAACTGAAGACAGACATTCTGCCATCGGTAATACTTTACCTCAGCTGTGCAGTTATCAGCAGCTTTGGCCATGTGAAAGTTTCATAAGCTCTGTAGCGTGTGCAGTAACTGTGTAACACTATAGTAAACATAACTGGATAGACAAGAGTTCTAATCCCAATATTGGCAAGTGTGTGTGTGTGTGTGTGTGTGTGTGTGTGTGTGTGTGTGTGTGTGTGTGTGTGTGTGTGTGTGTGTGTGAGAATCATGTCCTGCCTGGCTTATACCCTTTTTGACTTGTGTACTACCGTTCACACTTCCCCTAACCCCAATTTAGTAGTCCTGTTGATGTCATCCACCTTAGAAGTACCTTTGGACTAAGTGAAAATGTATAAGTGCTGTGGCGTGTCTGATAAATGCACTATAGTAGAAATAAGTAGATATGCAGGAATTCTAATCTCAGAACTGGCAACTGTTTGGATGTGTGTGTTAGTGTGAGAATCATGTAGTGTGTGGGTTATACCATTCTTGACCTGTGTGCTACCCTTTATACTTCCCCTCACTCCAATTAAGTACTCCTATTGATGTCATCTACCTTAGAAGTACTTTTGGATGAGGGAAAAATGTATACGCTCTGTGGCGTGTCTGATAACTGTGTAGCACTATAGTAGAAATAACTAGATAGGCAGAAGTTCTAATCTCACTGTTGACAACTGTTTGGATGAGTGTGTCTTTATGTAAGAATCATGTAGTGTGTGGATTATGCCATTTTTGACCTGTGTGCTAACGTTTACACTTCCCCTCACTCCAATTTAGTAGTTCTGTTGATGTCATCCACTTTAGACATACCCTTGGAGCAGCTCAACATGTATAAGCTCTGTGGAACTATAGTAGAAATAACTAGATAGGCAGGAGTTCTAGTCCCAATGCTGGCAACTGTGTGTGTGTGTGTGTGTGTGTGTGTGTGTGTGTGTGTGTGTGAGGATCACACCTTCTGTGGCTTATACCATTTTGATGTGTGTACCATACACGGCTGGTGACAACTTCCCAATGCCATTACTTTATATAGTATGGTAACAGCATCTGCCTCACATGCAGCAAGTTTAAACCATTGTATGGTCCTCTGTACAGATGCATCTGGAATATCCAGATGCTTGCAACCTATACATGGTCAAACATGGTCTGTCTGCCTTAGCAATGCCCATGTATGTGATATTGTAGCCAAATAGACCAGAGTGAGTGTACTGACACATATGGCAGCATCAGGTATCATATCTGACTGAAACATCATGCTGATATGAAGTCTGTCACCCTCTCAAGTGAATAGCCTTGTAGGTACAATACATGAGCCCAGATGCTTGGTTTTACAAGTGGACTGTTCACGTTATGGGTCACATTAAAGGTTAGAAGAGGTGTGGACTGACATATTGTGGTCAAAATTTGTATGTATCAGAAACACCTTGCATCTTAACAGGGGTGTGTACACAGTGTATATACACTGTATACCAGTAATGTGTCACACATGTCCCTACCTTAGGCCATTTGTCCAACCAATTTTGCTTGCCTCTGTCTAGACGTCTCGCACTGACAAGTTGTGAAGTATGCTACAGGAATATAGAATTCACATCAGATAGGCCCCAGTGGTGAACACTGTGATGCAATGCAGTTAACCCCACCACAAGTGAACATGCACATAAATCAACTATAGCTATTACTGATAGCTGTGTGCATGGTAAATTGCATGCCCTTCACATGCCTGAGGTATTGCCGGGCCACAGAAGAACAATGTCCAACTCACCAGCTTCAGGCTGCTGTCCTATATGCAGACCAGAGGGTCCAAGGTAGTTGTGAGAGGGAGGTATTGCCAGTAGACTCACATGTGGCCTTGTTAGAGGATGGATGTGGCATGTCTGCACATTTACAGTGCAAACCCCAATAATACACAGTTTTCAGTCCTCATCATAGATGTGCACCTCTGTGCATTAGGAAACCCCATCCACAACTGCAATTGGACCTGACACATGGATGTAGATACAATACAGATACAAGTATGTCTGATACATTAGTGTACCAATCCCCACTGGGCCCTTACCTGCACTCTCCCTGTCCATTGTGTGGGTGCCACCCACCTCCAGCATGTTGGCCTCTGTACCCTAATGTTATACTGGGATGTGTGCCCCAGGGTTGGTGGGGGTTCATATGCTACACAACATAGTTGTGTGATGGATGACAAAGAGCAATGTGAATTAATTTGTATGAAGTGGGGATGACTGGACCCAAGGGTGACAGAGTGGTCATTGCAGCAGATGTCAAGGGGCATGTTGGTGAAGGGAACAGAGGGTCTGTGGAAGTGATGGGTATGCATGGTGTTAAAAGGAATGCAGACGGTGAGATGGTAGTGGAGTTTGCAAAACAGATGGACATGGCTGTAGTGAATATGTACTATAACATGAGGGAGGAGCATAGGGTGAGTTACAAGACTGTATTAAGATGTACACAAGTGGAATATATCCAGTGTAGGAAGGCCAGCTTGAAGGAGTTTGGAGAATGTAAAGTGGAAAAGGGGAAAGTGTATTTAAGCAGCATAGAATGTTGGTCTGCAGGATAATGTTGGTGATCAAGAAGAGGGGGGTGTGAGTTCAGCAGCAAGGGTCACATGGTGTGAATTGGAAAACTGATCATGAGGTGGAGTTCAATGAAGAGGTAAGACAGGCACTGGGTAGCACTGTCAATTTACCACATATCTGGTTAAGGACATCAGAGCTACTAAGGGGGATGGCTAGAAAGGTGCTTGGTGTGACATGTGGATGGAGGAAGTAGTGCAAGGACACCTGGTGGTGGACTGAGGAAGTACAAGACAGTATATAGAGAAAGAGGATGGTGAAGAAGGAGTGAGACTGTCAGAAAGATGAGGAGAGTAGACAGTAGTGTGAGGAGATGAGGTGCATGTCAAAGAGAGATTTGGCAAAGGCTAAGGATGAGGCATATGAACAGTTGTATGACAGTTTGGACACTTTGAAGGGATGACAGGAGTTGCACTGATTGGCTAGACAAATTACTGAGCTAGGAAAGATGTGCAGCAGATAAGAGTGATAAAGGATAATGAGGTAAATGCACTCACAAGTGAGGAGAGTGTGTTGACCACATAGACAGAGTACTTTGAGAGGCTGATGACTGCAGAGAATGAGACAGAGAAGACTGTATGATATGGGTGTGGTGAATCAGGAAGTGCAACAGCTTAACAAGGAAGATGCAAGGATAGCTATGAAGGGGATGAATACTGGAAAGGCTGTTGGCCCACATTGCATAACTGTGAAAGCATGGAGGTGTTTATGGGAAATGGCAATTGTGTGTTTAGCCACACTATTTACTGATATATTGAGTGGTGTGAGTTTGCATGGGGAGTGGAGATAAAGTGCTTCAATATGGTTTTAAGTATAAGGTTGATGTACAGAGCTGTGGTAACTATGGAGGGATAACATTGAGTGTGATCTGTATTGAGAGTAGGGAACCATTTTAGGAGACCCTACAGAGGTGGAAATATGCTGTAGAGAGGGGAGTAATGAAGGTCAGCAGGACTACAACTGAATATCTGTGTGTGAATGAGAGGGATGATAGCGGAATGTTGAGGATGCATAGGGCAGATTTGGCAAAGGTGGGTGTGCTTAAATGATTGGGATCAACATCTCAGAGTAATGATGACTGTGGCAGACAGGTGAAGAAGAGAGTACAGACACAATGGAGAAGTTGGAGAAGAGTGTCAGGACCGAGTTGTGACAGATGAGTACCAGTAAATGTGATATGTAAGGTCTACAAGAGGGTAGTGAGACCCCCTATGTTATATAAATTGGAGACAGTGGCAGTGAGAAAAATGCAGGAGACAGAGCTGCACATGGCAGAGGTACAGATGTTACAATTTGCACTGGGTGTGACACGGGTGCACAGGTTTAGCAATGTGTATATGAGCAGGACAGGCCATGTTGGACAGATATGACACTAAGATGGAGAGGCAGGATAACATCAGTTTGGACATGTGCTGAGGAGGGCTGCTGAGTATATTGGGAAAAGGATGGTTAAGGATGTAGATGCCAGATAAGAAGAAGAGAGGAAGGCCTCAGATAAGGTTTATGGATGTGGCAAGAGAGGACATGCAAGTGGTTGGTGTGAGACAGCAAGATTCAGGGCACAGGCAGAAATGGCAACAGATGATCCACTGTGGTAATCCCAAATAGGAAAAGCCAGAGGTCAATGAACGGGGATGTTGTAATTTCAGTCTTCACAGATCTGCCAACTATTTGACAGACATAACACAACTCTATGGGTAAATGACTACAAACATGAGGCACACATATGGTCAGTGTGCATAACAATGGATAGTTAAATGTTATGAGCTCAGTATATAACATGCAGTTCAATACACATCTGCAGCAGTACTTTACTATGCAAATACCATATATAGGTGTCTCAAATATCTGAGGCAAACAAGTATATACTAGTTGTATTCCCAAGTAAGATACAAATATGTACAACATTCCAGTAGCTGGCTTAGCATTGTCAAAGTTAGTATTGTTCAACATACTCCAGTAGTAGTCATATGTGAGCCATCCTTTCCTGGGGCCTTACCGATGATCTATGTCACTGCAGACAGACCCAAATACTATGGCCATAGTTTCTGATCAGAAATATATTAGTAAAGCAAGGTTTGTTGAGACATATACTGCAATCCATGAGATGCTTGCTTGTTTGACATACCTGTCTGTATTTTTCAAACTATAGTTGGTTATATGCTGTTATTTGTTGTATTTTCCCCAGTTTCTCCCTCTCCCTCTCCATACACATGTAGGGTGTACATGTGTGTTGCATAGGCAGCAGCTTGTCTTTTGTAGGTATTACTCATGACCATGTGATGGCCTGAGCACCAACTGGTGTTCCTGCATTGCTAATTGCATGCAGAGCAGCTGTGTCATTATTTCAATAGCCAATATCATAGCAACACACTCCTATAACTGAGTACCCCATGTGGGCATTGGCCCTTTCCCTTACCTGTGAGGAAGACATCCTGGAGGTGTGTGATCTAATACCTCTCACAACAAGACTTGTGGAGACAAGCCAAATAAATGTTGGTGAAGGTTCAAGACTTAGGGGTAAAATGGGAGTATTGCTGTTTTATGTTTGGAATACTGCCAGTTTAACAGGGCTTGTCTGAACATGCTACTTCTGCATGGGTTTTAGTCGGACAAAGTTCTGCCTCTGCATAGCTCTCAACTGTAGGGCTATCCCCCTAATGGCTAGAGGTTAGCCTGTTATGTTTGATCTGCTCCCCAGACAGGTGTTGTCCTTGTCAAATCAATAGCATACTTTGGTGATTGCAATCAGTAAATGCTAACATCCATTTGTTTTTCTGATTTTATATTCCTCAGAAAAGATATGTTACAACAAACTTTGTAACAACAGCAATTTTTTCAGTGTATAACAGCAATATTTCAAATATGGCCATGTATTTGGGCCTCTGTCTACCAATTATGTCAGGCTTTGTCCAGATGTCATACAGTAGGAGGTTGATAGGTATAATGGTCTATCATTATTTAGTGCTGTTATTCCTGCTGAGGGGAAAAGGCTGGGAAACATGTTAAAGTCTATACATTCAACTGGTTAGTGTATAGAGAATACTCTTATATGCCCTTGTAACATATTTTATGTGGGGGAGAGAAACACGTGTTTGAAAAGTAGGCTATTAGAATATGTGAGACATATTACTGATAAGAAAGAAGACACTTCTATAGCTATACATTTGAATAAATCTCACTATGGGGACAGTAGTGGGTTACAAGGTATTGTTTTGGAGAATGTCTGTTTCTCACTTTGATGAAACATTCATAAAAGAACAATTGTTATGTACACAATCAATTTATTATTATTAAATGTGATACTTTATCCCCTAGGGGGTTAAATGAGGAGTGTAATTGGAGGCTGGGTATTTAATTATGTAATTAAGTGTTAATTGTTTCTCATATTTAAGGCAAGTATTTCTTGCAGTGTTGTACTTCTAGAAGGCCTTAGCTAAGACAGCAGAGAATAATAAACTTGTGTGAATTACTGGCTAGTTGTATTTCTCTTTGCTATCTTCAGTCATTTTACTTGTTCTGCTAAGAGGTTGTTGTATTTATGGCCATTGTGTATGGACTATCATGATTTTGTAACAGTGTACTGTTCACTTATTTGTATGGTATCCAACTGTGCATGCTGCCCCAGTTATGGGTGGTCTATCAGCAGCATATGTTTGTATGGGCATTTTGAGACATGTATGCATATATATTTTGAGACATGTATGTATATATATATATATATATATATATATATATATATATATATATATATATGTGTGTGTGTGTGTATGTTTATGTATATATATATATATATATATATATATATATATATATATATATATATTTATATATATATATCATCCACCCCATCCAACTACTACCTTTCTTTCACCTCCACTAATTACCTTGATGATAGCAAGCTCAGATGCTCATAAGCCTAGTACTTATTATACATCAGGAACTTCTCATTGTTACATTTGTTAATGCCTGTTGTGTACTTCACAGATAAAGATTCTAGTTGTATACTGATGTACTATGTTCTTCATCTGTAAATATGTTGTAAGTAATTTCTATATTAAATTGTTAATCGCTATGTAATCCAATGTAACTACTGTCTGTTTATTTTACTGTGGCGCTTTTCTCCCCGGGCCTCCGCTGAAAATGGACCCACGTCCAGTCAGACACTCCCGGTCAACAAATTTAAATAAATATAGATATATATATATATATATATATATATATATATATATATATATATATATATATATATATATATGTGTGTGTACATACACACCTCAGTATTTATTGACAATATATCTATATATTGTTATACACATATATGTATCTCCATACATATCTATCTCTGTCTCTATGTTTATCTTTCTTTTCAGAGATATATATATATATATATATATATATATATATATATATATATATATATATATATTTGTAGATACCAATCCTTCCTAATTGCACAGTGTCTCTTCCCTATTGTGAACTGGGTGTAATGTATGGTAAGTTTCAGAACACATCCTGAAACCATACATCGTAGACGGCTTACTGGTAAATTGCTGGCACTATGGTATGCAGGGTCCTGGGTTCAAGACCTGTAAGGGCTGTTTATTTTGTTGCTAGAAAGAACAAGAACTGTTGGATACAGAGTGATTAAGGCAGTTTTGAGCAGCTTTAAGTGTGTTTGTTTGACTGTAAGCGGTTCTATGTATAGTTAAATTAATAGGCACTTACACCATGTAGGCTTCGCTTCCCAGTGCTCAGATCTGCTTAGCATTTGCATTTAAGCAATGCTTAAACCTGCTAAAAATAGTTCAGCCCTGGTAACCACCGATTACATTCCAGTCAGATAAAATAGCAGGGTAATGACATCTGACACCTCCAACTGTTGTCAGAACACTGGCATTAGTCTCAATGGCAGGAAATGAGTCAGAATCCCCTGTTGAATAAATTTGTTGCCAAAAAAATGACCACATCGGTGGTAGTCCAATGGACACAGATGTCTTTATAGGAGGTCTCTGAACACAGCTTGACAGCAACCTCTCTTCTGACCACCACATTGCCACTGTGGACAGAAAGGCCTTCCATGTGGCACATTGCATAACTATAGGTGTGTCATCCAGGAATGAAGAGGTCAATGTCTCCCTCCACTCCCCGCTCATTCGGCCAATCAGCAGGTACAATGGCCCATTTACCATGTAACTCACTAGAAGTATGCTACAGGAATATAGAATTCACATCAGCTGGGTAGGCTGCAAGTGTACCTCACATGTAGGACCAGAGGCATGAAACAACTGTCTGATATGGAAAGAGGCCAAAGCTTCCAAGTGTTCCCAGTCACATCACTGCTTGACTGACAATGCTATATCTGCCCAGCTGTGGTACAAATACCACAGCTAGGAAACTCAAATCTGTATGCACCATATGCCATGGATACATCAACTACATAACCACATTCAAAAGAACATGTTTGGGGACAGGTGCATAACCCAGATACTGGACTGGACAAGCTATGCAATATTATGTTGTGTATATGTCAAAGCCCCTCACTGGCCCTCTTCAAGAGAAATTCAGATGAGTGGATGGTGAATATAACTGTCACCCTGGGGATCGCTGACATGGCAGTATTTGATAAATGCACTGTTAACAAATGTCAGGTGGCATGATGCCAGGGTACTCTCATGGGCTAGGCTTGTAATGACTCCATGGCCCTTAGTGTGGTACACACATATGAACACATGGACCCATGACACTCAGTACTAGATAATATGTGCGTGTGTGCATTACTATGTATACAACTGTTTGTGTGCAAGTAAACCTGTAGGTGACATTACTTTGTGGCCCTTTCACCCACTCCACCTTCCATTGCCATACTTTGCAGTGCTGGTGATGTTATTCACTGTAAGTGTAACTTGTGACACTCTTCACCCTATTGGCTCAATGGAGCATGTGGTAACTGCATTACACAATATTAACAATGACTACATAGGTGGGGGTTCCACCCTGAGTCCTGGAAAATGTGAGTATATGTGTGTGAGTTTCTGAAAGTGGGTATATTTGTATGAGACAGCATTTTGAGGGCTTAGTCTCCAAACACACTGCACATTGCTATACTGTACAAGTGCTGGTGATGTTGGCCACATTACAGGAGCCATGGAACAGTCATCACCTTACGGTCTGTGTTGCATGCAGTAAATATGTGTCACTGTAGTAGCAACAACTACATAGCCAGGGGTTCTAATATGAGGAAGCCCAAATCTGTGAACATTTGTGTGTCAGTACAGTATCCTGTGTTTGAGTTTATACTATGTCCACTTGGAGGGTGGCTCTCACATTTTAGACATTAGTACTCCCACTACATGTCCCAAGGTCAACTGTATGTGGTCTGCTGTCTCCATCAAACAATCTACAGTCCAATAAGTACTGTGCTGTGTGCATGAACTATGAAACAGTATGCCCTGATTGACAATATTGTCAGGGCTGCTAAACCCAGGTGTGTCAAATCTGTTTATGACGGTATGTGATTGTTATGTGTATATGTCAGTATGTTATAGTATGTTGTGTCCATTCACACCCAGTACATCCCCCATTGCCATACTGTACAAGGCCTGGTGTTGTAGTTCACTTTATAGGAAGCTTGGAACACAACTCACTCTACAAGCTCTGTTGTGTGTGCAATAACCCAAAAGTGATTAGCCCAGTGGCTGTCAGGACTCCTCTTTAATAAAAAATATAAAAACCAATACACAGTCCAATAAGTTAGGTGCTTTTATCAATAAACATTAACTTAATCAGAACTGTGATCCACATTTAAAACCAAAATGAAATAAAAATGCAAGGCATTTGATTGGCTGAAAGGTTAATAATGATTAATTCTTAATGGAATAATTTATAAAAACCCTCTCATACTACAAAAAAATATATATGACTGTATATGTATTAGTACATTTACCAGGTATAAAAACCAACAAGGTACAAAAAAAAAGCTATAAAACTTAACTTTTATAAAAAAATGAATCCTTATAAAACTGTTTAATGTAATATCACAAATGTAAATACATGAATTTAGGTGAACTTGAATAGAGTATGCAACACTAGGCCATTATTCACACCCCGATTATTTAATTGTTACTCTGTCCTTTAAAGCTGGGGTGATAGATATGGCATCATTTATAGCAGGCTAAGATGCCACAGAAGTTCCTTTTTACAAAGCTTATTTTTCCACTCTCCACCCCTGGGTTCTATGTGTACAATGTCCTGGATGCCAAATTTAAAACCATGAAAGTTCTCACACCCCAAAGATTGCCTAAATAAGGCATTCATTTCTTTTTTATTTTTAAATCATACGTATGTTCATAAATTCTCTGTTTAAGAGATCTCTCTGTCTTTCCAACATAAAATCTTGGACATGCATCACATAGTGCCATATAAACTATCCTTTGAGTGTTGCTATTACCCTGCCTAAAATGTATATTAGTTTTAATCTTGTCACCTAATACTACATTAGATTCCCCAAAAATGTAACAACACTGTGAACAACAGCCAAAAATTGCAGTACCTATTTCGGTATTTTGATCCCCCAATGTATTTTGAATTTCAACTAGTTCCTTCAGGTTCATCCCAACCTTGGTAATAAAAAATGGCTGATCACCCACAGCATGGTAAATTTCCTGATTAGTCCTAAAAATACTCCAATTCCTTTGTAGGATATTTTTGATGTCCTTAGTTAAAACACTATGCTGGACAATACAGGCTTGCGTATAATTAACAGGTATAGATGAAGAGATCTTTTTACCAAGATGAACTTGTAAAGAGACCTCGCCCCTAAAAGCAGTTTATATTTCTTCCCCCACTCACTGTATATCCCCTCAAGAATAGCCTTAACCATATCCTTAGAGTATCCTCTTTCAATTTACGTATCCCTTAATACCACAAACTCATCTTTAACATCAGCCAAATCAAAGGTCATACGTGCAATACATATTGCTTGCCCCTTAACGATACTTTTTTTCTGTGTAAATGGGTGATAACTAGTAAAATACAAATAGGAGTTGCAAAAGGTATTCTGCCGAAACACCCTACATTTAAAACCATGTAAAGTATGAGAAATTGTGGTATCTAAATAAGATATCTCATTCTCATCACAGGAATATGATACTGATAGATCTATTACCAAAAAGTACTTTTCCCTATTTTCCACATATTTTAAATATGTACCTGCTAAAATTCCTGACATTGCTGATGGGATTTTAGATGTCCATTTGTACACCAGGAAATTGAAATTTCAGGTCCTGTTCTCTAAGAGTGATGAGTCAATGATTCCCAAGAGTGGCCTTAAACAAAGTAGTATTCATAATCCACCACTCCACACATTGATTTATATTTAAGAAAAAGCTGTAAAGGAAGACTTATATAGTTTATGGGCTGAACACAAAAGATTTTTTTCGAACCTAAATAAGAAAAAAAAAAAAATATTGTTGAACCAACTTAGGGAAGATAAGACTGTCCAAATCATGACCCCAGATAAGGGAGGGAGTATTGCTATATTTAATTTCAACGATTATATTAAAAATATGCAGGAATTATTATTTAATAAAAGCAATTATGTACAAGTATCTAAAAAACAGATACATATAGCTTATCAACATATAGATAGCTACTTGGATGGATACTTACTGGATCAATGTATTGACCAAGATGTGTATGATTTGTTAGTTAATTTACATCCCCCAAGGTTCCTGTTATATATGGTATACCCAAAGTGCACAAGAGTGTGTGTGCACCACCCTTCAGGCCTATAGTTTCAGCTAGAGGGTCAAAGAGCAAAAATGTATCTATTTTGTTGAGAAAACAGTCAAACACATTGTGGAGGGGGTCCCACACTTTATGAAGGATTCTTGGGAGTTCATGGGTCACTTTAGACAGGATATTTGGAGTTCTGATTTAGTTTTTTCAACTACAGATGTCAAGGATCCCCAGGCATGAAGGCATGGAATATTTTGAAGAAATTTTATTTCTTGACTCTATTTTGACACATGATGAGGTCACTTTAATATGTGAATTGATGGCTATTATACTTGATAATAACAATATTTATTTTGAAGGCAAATATTACCAGAAGGTTTCTGGGTTGGCCATGGGGGCGGTATGTGCCCCGGTCTATGCCAATATAGTCCTTTTGGGTTGGGATCTTCAACATATATTTAATAGTACCTGGTGGACTAGTCATATATTATTGTACAATAGATTCCTGGATGATATTTTTATTTTATGGAAAGGGGAAAAGGAAAAAATCTCCATTTTCGTTGATTATTTAAATAACACTACTCCCTTCTTAAAGTTCACATATTCCTGTGTTGAGAATGAGATATCTTATTTAGATACCACAATTTCTCATACTTTACATGGTTTTAAATCTAGAGTGTTTTGGAAGAATACCTTTTGCAACTCCTATTTGCATTTTTCTAGTTATCACCCAGTTATGCAAAAAAAAAAAAAAAAAAAGCACCATTAAGGGGCAAGCAATACGTATTGCACGTATGACTTCAATTTGGCTGATGTTAAAGATGAGGGATATGTTCATTGAAAGGAGATACCCTAGGGATATGGTTGAGGCTATTCTTGAGGGGATATACAGTGAGTGGGGGAAGAAATACAAATTGCTTTTAGGGGTGGGGGCCTCTTTACAAATTCATCTTGGTAAGGTCTCTTCCTCTATACCTGTTAATTTTACACAAGCCTGTATTGTCCAACATAGTGTTTTAACAAAGGACATCAAAAATATTTAGGACCAATCAGGAAATATAAAATGCTATGGGTCATCAGCCATTTTTTATTATGAAGGTTAGGATGAACCTGAAGGAATTAGTTGAAAGTCGAACTACATTGGGGGATCAAAATACCGGAATAGGTACTACAATTTTTGGCTGTTATTCACAGTGTAGTTCCATTTTTATGGAATCTAATGTAGTATTAGGCAACAAGATGTAAACTTATATACATGTTAGGCAGGATAATTGCCACAAGGATAGTTTTTTGGCAGCATGTGATACATGTACAGGATTTTATGCTGGAAAGATTGTGAGACCTCTTAAACAGAGAATTTATGAACATACATATGATTTTAAAAATAAAAAAAAGACTGATGCCTTATTTAGGCACTCATTGGGGTGTGAGAACTTTCATGGTTTTAAATTTGGCATCCTGGACATTGTACACATAGAATCCTGGGGTGCAGACTGGAAAAATAAGCTTTGCAAAAAGGAACTTCTGTGGCAACTTAGGTTAGCCGCCAATTTCCCACCTGGTATAAATGATGCTATATCTATCACCCCAGCTTTAAAGGATGGAGTAACAATTAAATAATTAGGGTGTGAATAATGGCCTAGTACGGCATACTCTATTCAAGTTCACCTAAATTCATGTATTTACATTTGTGATATTACATTAAACAGTTTTATAAGGGTTCATTTATATATAAAAATTAAGCTTTTATAGCTTTTTTTGTCCCTTGTTGGTTTTTATACCTGGTAAATGTACTAATACATATATATTCATATATATATTATTGTAGTATGGCAGGATTTTTATAAATTATTCCTTTAAGAATTAATCATTATTAACCTTTCAGCCAATTGAATGCATTCTATTGATATTTAAATTTAATTTTAAATGTGGATCTCAGTTCTGATGAAGTTAATGTTTATTGACGAAAGCGCTTAACTTATTGGATTGTGTATTGGTTTTTATATTTTTTATTAAAGATGAGTCCTGGCAGCCACTGGGGGCATCATTTTTGGTTATTAGTGACTTTTTTCACATCCTGGAACAATTGTTGTTTTATTGGAGTTTGGTTTTTGTTCCTGGCTAGCATGGACTGCCCTGCTACTCCTGAACTCATTCTGGCATCCATCCAGGCCTTATTGTCCCAGCAACCTTCTTTGGGTGGGCAGTGGAACTTCAAGAACTTAAACAGGATGTTCAGTCTCTCAGGTGAGCTTTCTCGCCTTATTGAAATGCTTACAGCACATGGTGCTACTAAAGTGATTCACATCAATTCTGCATGCTCCAATACCATTCCAGCATCTTCTGGCTGCTTAGGCAAAAGTAAACATAGAGCCAAGACCCATTCCGGGTCTCGGGAGACAGGAAGGCATCCGGAAGTCACAGTAATGGTACAAATCCACCATTGCAGCACCATCGACGGAAGAGAACTAAATAGAGCCATTTAAACAGGCAAGGACTTGAATAGCATCACAATGGACAATATAGAATCACATCTGAGATTAACAGCCACTGAAAAAAGTACTGTAAATACTTCTCCCAATGCGAGGACTTTAGTTAATACCAGCATCTCTCCACCTAGACCGGAGAATATTAACTCTCATAATATGACACTTGCTGGAGCTGGAGATGGCAATTCTAGCATTGAGTCCCTGATACAAAAAAAAATACACTTTTTTCAATAACTGTGGGTTACTTAACAAAGGGCGTTATGATTACAGACAAGATACAATTAATTATAACTCTTTAAAAGAGATGATATTTACTTTTGTAAAAAAGCTGTACAAGTTTAAAACTTTGCAACTAGAGACACTATATTTTAAGGAATGTGTTAGAGTTAATGTGGTCCCACAGGGACTTTGTGTTTTTAAATTTCCATTTGGTCTATACTACAATACTACTTTTGTGGATGATTTAATTGGTTTATTTGACAAGTGGGGCTTTGAATTACTGAACAAGGTATTGTTCTGTCAAGAAATAATTCAGGTTCAGCTTCAGAAGGAATTGTCAGACTTGAATGGGCACATATTGGAGGACTTGCTTTTTTGCCAATATGAGAAATTGTTCCATAAAGTTATTAACAGGGTTGAAAAGAAATTTAATATATTATTTCATAAGAGTAGCAGAAAATTAGATAGGGACATCACTCAAAATTGTTTGAAAGAAATGTACGCTACCAATAAACTATATTTTAAAAGGGATATCACTACATCAGTTGATAATAAGGAAGTGACACAAGAAGATGTTATAATTACTAATGATGATTGATATAATTATGGTGATATACACAATGGTTTGACAAATGAGGATTTTCACGCCTACTTCACTCGGAAAGAATAGCGAACAGAAATTACGAGAAGAATTTTGCATATAGCCTTGCTGCTCAGTATTGAAAGGGTTATTCTTACAGGGGGAGGGGCAGGAACAGATAGTGAGTCCACTCCAAAATGGGACAGAACAACAAATTATACATACTTTTCAGGGGTTTAATATTTATAATTATACTGATAGATCTATTACCGAAGAGTACTTTTCCCTATTTTCCAAATGTTTTAAATATGTACCTGCTAAAATTCCTGACATTGCTGATGGGCTTTTATTTGTCCATTTGTACACCAGGAAATTGAATTTTCGGATCCTGTTCTCTAAGAATGATGAGTCAAAGATTCCCAAGAGTAGTTTCAAAAAAAGTTGTAACTATAATCCACCACTCCACCCATTGATTTATATTTATGACAAAGCTGTAAAGGAAGACTTATATCGTTTATGGGCTGAACACAAAAGATTTATTTTGAACCTGAATAGGAAAGAAAAAATATTGTTGAACCAACTTAGGGAAGAAGACTGTCCGAATCATGACCCCCAGTTAAGGGAGGGCCTATTGTTATATTTAATTCCAATGATTATATCAAAAACATGCAGGAATTATTATTTAATGAAAGCAGTTATGTGCAAGTATTTGAAAACCAGATACATATAGCTTATCAATGTATAGATAGCTACTTGGATGAATACTTATTGGATCAATGAATTGACCAACATGTGTATGATTTGTTAGTTAATTTACATCTCAAGGTTCCTTTTATAATTGGTATACCCAAAGTGCACAAGAGTGTGTGTGCACCACCCTTCAGGCCTATAGTTTAAGCTAGAGGGTTGAAGACCAACAATTTATCTATTTTTGTTGAGAGAAAAGTCAAGCACATTGTGGAGAGGGTCCCACACCTTGTGAAGGATGCTTGGGAGATCTTGGTTCACCTTAGACAGGATATTTGGAGTTCTGATTTAGTTTTTTTAACTACAAATGCCAAGGATTTATTTACCTGTATCCCCAGGCATGAATGCATGGAATATTTTGAAGAAATTTTATTCCTCAACTCTGTTTTGACACATGATGAAGTCACTTTAATATGTGAATTGATGGCTATTATACTTGATAATAACTATATATATTTTGAAGGCCAATATTACCAGCAGATTACTGGGGTGGCCATGGGGACAGTATGTGTCCCGGTCTATGCCAATATAGTCCTTTTGGGTTGGGAAATTCAACATATATTTAATAGTACCTGGTGTACTAGTCATATATTATTGTATAATAGATTCCTAGATGATATTTTTATTTTATGGAAAGGGGAAAAGGAAAAAAATCCCCATTTTTGTTGATTATTTAAATAACACTACTCCCGTCTTAAAGTTTACATATTCCTGTGATGAGAATGAGATATCTTATTTAGATACCACAATTTCTCATACTTTACATGGTTTTAAATCTAGGGTGTTTCTGAAGAATACCTTTTGCAACTCCTATTTGCATTTTTCTAGTTATCACCCATTTTCGCAGAAAAAAAGCATCATTAAGGGGCAAGCAATATGTATTGCACATATGACCTCTGATTTGGCTGATGTTAAAGATGAATTTGTGGTATTGAGAGATCTGTTCATTGAAAGAGGATACCCTAGAGATATGGTTGAGGCTATTCTTGAGGGGAGATACAGTGAGTGGGGGAAGAAATACAAACTGCTTTTAGGGGCGGGGCCTCTTAACAAGTTCATCTTAGTAAAAGGGTCTCTTCCTCTATACCTGTTAATTATACACAAGCCTGTATTGTCCAACATAGTGTTTTAACTAAGGACATCAAAAAATTCTACAAAGGAATTAGAGTATTTTTAGGACCAATCAGGAAATATACCATGCTGTGGTTGATCAGCCATTTTTTTATTACCAAGGTTGGGATGAACCTGAAGGAACTAGTTGAAAGTAGAACGACATTGGGAGATCAAAATACCGGAATAGGTAATAAACTTTTTGGCTGTTGTTCACAGTGTAATTACATTTTTTATGGAATCTAATGTAGTATTAGGCGACAAGATGAAAACTAATATATATATTTTAGGCAGGGTAATTTCAACACTCAATGTATAGTTTATTTGGCACTATGTGATACATGTCCAGGAATTTATGCTGGAAAGACTGAGAGACCTGTTAAACAGAGAATTTATGAACATACGTATGATTTAAAAAATAAAAAAGTGACTAATGCCTTATTTTGGCACTCCTTGGGGTGTGAGAACTTTCATGGTTTTAAATTTGGCATCCTGGATATTATACACATAGAACCCAAGGGTGGAGACTGGAAAAATAAGCTTTGTAAAAAGGAACTTCTGTGGCAACTTAGGTTAGCGCCAATTTCCCGCGTGGTATAAATGATGCCATATCTAGCACCCCAGCTTTAAAGGATAGAGTAGCAATTAAGTAATTGGGGTATGAATAATGGCTTAGTGTTGCATACGCTATTGAAATTCACCTAAATCCATGTATTTACATTTGTGATATTACATTAAACAGTTTTATAAGGGTTCATTTATATATAAAAGTTAAGTTTTTATAGATTTGTTTGTACATTGTTGGTTTTTATACCTGGTAAATGTAATAATATATATATATATATATATTCATATATATATTATTGTAGTATGGGAGGTTTTTTAAAAATTATTCCTTTAAGAATTAATCATTATTAACCTTTCAGCCAATCAAATGCATTGTACTTGTATTTAATTTTGGTTTTAAATGTGGATCATATATTTTATTAAAGAGGAGTCCTGACAGCCGCTGGGTGTGTCATTTTTTGTTATTAGTGACTTTTTTCGCATCCTGGAACTATTGTTGTTTTATTGCTGTGTGCAATTAAGGCAGAACACATTAGCAGCAATAACTATATAGGTAGGGGATCTAATCTCAATGTTGGAAAGTGTGTGTGTGTGTGTGTGTGTGTGTGTGTGTGTGTGTGTGTGTGTGTGTGTGTGTGTGTGTGTGTGTGTGTGCACGTGTGTGTGCATGTGTGTGCATGTGTGTGCGTGTGTGTATATGTGTGTATGTGTGTGTGTGTGTGTGTGTGTGTGTGTGTGTGTGTGTGTGTGTGTGTGTGTGTGCGTGTGTGTGCGGGTGTGTGCGCGTGTGTGTGTATGTGAAGGAATCTTCTTCAGTTTGCATGAAAAACATTTCCCAGGAGTTCATTTGACCGAGACCATATTGGCAAAAGGTAAAATTGCAAATAAATCATCTTGTGGAAATTCACTTCACCAAAATAGTAGTGGCAGTGTAAATGCCCTTTTCCCCTCTGTACAGCGATACTGGAGTTAGTATATATAGTTGGGGGTGGTCATTGGGGGCACAGCCCTCCACATTGTGAATAGTGTTGTGCGTATCCCCATGCATAGTGTGTTGTTATATTGTCGAGTTTATGTTAAGAGGTTAAGTAGTTGTTAATCTATCTATGCCATCCCACACCCTCCATTGTGGGGAACTGTGCCCCCCACACCACCACAACTATTAATACCAACTTCAGGATTGCACTACAGTGGGGAAAAGGACATATACCCTGCCACTACTATTTTCAGTGAAATTAATTTAGCGTACTGATTATTTAGTGAGTTGAGGTTTTGGCATTTTGGTCTTGGTGGAATTACATTTGCAAAAATTAGTTTCATCAGCACAAAAGCCTCTATGTGTGTGTTATTCATGAATGTTTGGTGTGTGTCATCCAGTACATGTGCCATTGTCCACTGTACAAGAACTGCTTAAATCAGCCACCATGCACTTACCTGTATACGCCCCTCAGACCTATCAGCCATGTGGCACATGCAATAACTGTTATACAGGCCTGTTACTTGTGTTCAGCTGTACCTTGGATATGACACAGTCAATGTGTTACCACACTGCCACACCCCTTGTAGGAAAGTACAGCAGGCCAACATTGTCCTTACACACAGACACCTAGAGCACAAACAGAATACATTATGGAGACCACATTCGGTCAGTGTTAATAACAGAAATAATGCATCATGGCTGGACAGCTACACACCCTGATGTGTAAGCATTAAACATGCCAGCTGACAACACTTTAAACAGCATTACATTGCTAAACTGTAGTACATTCACCCTATGCATCAGAACCATATTAGCATGCTCTTGCATCGATGGTATGGATGACAGGGATGTGGCGCAGGTATCATCATATGCACAGGGTGTGGATTAGGTTTGCCAGAGGCCTAGGCTGAGCCATTTGGTTGACATCATGTGTGTGGGTTAAGGGGTTGTTTATAAAATGAACCATGCAGATGTGGTTTGTGTAAGCATGGAGGTGGCCTAGCTGTGATGGTGATGTGCGTGTGTGTTTATGGATGCACACAGTTCTGCCATGTGGCTACCCAATACAGGGGTATTTTGGACAGCTGCAGACCATACATGGCAGGGTGTACAGTTCACTGTGTCTGGCCATGGACACAGGAAATGGGCCTGCCAGGGATTGCATGGGCACCACCGGGCAGAAGCCAATTTATGGTACTTTCCCCTGATGATGACAATTGTCTGCTGGATCCGCTTCCCTGTTGGGCCTGGCCAGGACCATGTGCCTGTGGCCTGCTGCATCATGGTGTGTACAGCACCCTCCCTGCAGTGGAGCTGCTGGTACTGCCACTACAGGAGCGGGAGTGAGATGTTGCATGGGCACGTAGACCTTCAGCTGTTCTTGGTGCTGTGTTACATCCATGTGGCCGATACCCTACTCCCACCACATGCTCTAGCACAGACATCCCATGGTTGAGGATAGCCACCATCTCACCCAACCATCTATCCATGACCTCCGCATATTAATGGTGGACATCTGCAAGATCACAGATGTCACGAACAGCAGGAAGAGTAGCCCTCTGGAGCCTCAGACCATATCTGGTGTAACATTCAATACATGCCTGTGCCTCCATGATGGTCCAAAACATGTGTCTGGTGACACCTACTCTGGCACTTGTGGCAGGGACATGATGGGCAGCAGTCATCCTTTGAGACCTCCCATCTCCATCTGCCTGTGTGGGACCTCACCTATTATCTGGCTATGGCAGGTGTCTACAGACACACTTGTCATAGTCACCACACTTTCCTGTCCTATGCCACCATCTGCCAACTGTCCCTCATCTATGGCCACTGGTGATGGGGCATGTGTGGGCATTGTGACTGTGTGCAGGGATGGGGTGGAAAAAAGTGAGATTCTAGCCAATGGTACAGGTTCAACCCCTAACAATCCTACCTGTGCATCACTATGCTTATCATCATTGTCAGAGTCTGCAGAGACACTGACATCAGTTTCCCAGCGGGTGGGTCCCCGACCCACATCGCCACCTGTGAAGGGAAGACAATATATATAAATTAATACCTGTGCATTATGGTTTACTTACACACACACACACACACACACACACACACACACACACACACACACACACACACACACACACACACACTCATACATACACACACACACACACTCATACATACACACACACACACACACACACACACACACACACACACACACACACACACACACACACACACACACTTACAAGTGAGGTGCCACAAAGGTATTACGCATACCTCACATTACCCAGCAGTTGACATGCATGACACATGGCACTTAACATCATGCATTGCAGCTATTCTTAATCCTTTTTACTAACAATATACATCTCTGGGATGCATGAGTCATGTTAGAAGGTGATGCCCCTTCCCCTGGAACACACCGCACCCATGTACACATTATTGCTGTGTAGCTGTATAACATACTGGCATCTACTGTACTGCTGAATGTGTAGATGTCTGGCAGTTATGTTTGCTCTGTTCCTCACAACCCCTATGTGTTTGACACATAACTGGGATGATATGAGGACTGATGTCACTAATTACTGACTGACATTTGACTTGCAGATGTCATCATAAGCAGTGCATGTATGTGCAATAAAATCTGGTTACACTAATGACCTTCAAAGCTTAATGTGAATATGAGGAGAATACACACACCTGTTGACATGCCAATCTCTTCTATGATATGACATGGGACCACACTACTGCATTTGAAAACATTATACACACCTGATATGTGACATATGACCTGTGGAATCCAATCAAGAATCAAACAAATGTGTTAGTCATGAAGATACTGAATGAGATGCATACAATATGGGGATTGCATAAGTGTGAACACCCTTAAACCATTGGTTTGTTGAAGCACCTGTTAAGTGAAGTACAGCAGTCACTATTCCTGGGAAGGGGTATACTAGTTTGGCACATCTTGACTTGACATTGTTTGATCTGTCTTCCCTACAGAAGTCCCCCCAACTCTGCCAGATTGCAAGTCCAGCTCATATGCACAGCCCTTGGAAGTCACACAGGGGCTTTACTATTGCTGTTGAGTCTGGGTTATTTCTGGCCCAATTCATAACCTTGAATGTGTTCAAATACAGCCATTCTTAACTAGCTTTGAATGTATGCTTCAGTTCACTGTTGTGTTTGAAGCTGAAACCACTCCCCACCCTCAGCCTTATTGCAGATACTTGACAACTGTGGTCCACACGTGAGTGTTATTTTGCAGTGTTCTAAATGGCCTCCATCATGTCTACAGGCATAGTTCCAGCTAATGAACAGCAACCCTAAAGGGGTACACTGGCACCAGCAAGCTTCAAGTTGGGGATGGCGGCCCTGAGGTGAAGTGAAGTGTTGTTTGTGCACCACACATATCTTTATGAATACTGTCTGTAGGTTTGAAACTTTGTCTCATAACACCATTACACATTGCAACACATGCCTTTGGGAGAGTTGATGTTATGCTTTTGCTTCCTGTACACAGCCCTGGATGGTGTTTCTTGTGGGGAAAATCTTGATTCTACTTACCCTACTCCATAGGCCACACTTGCAGAATCCAGGTGATTGTTGCCACAGGTATTATACAGGCAGTGTTTGCTAGACATTCCTGCAACTCCTTCAGTGTTACTGCATGTCTGCTGGCAGCCTCCCTGACCAGTTTTCTGCATGTTTTGTCATCTGCTTTGGATGGGCACATGGTTCCTTTCAACATCATTGTTGTCCCATATTTAATACACCTCTAGATCACTGTATGCACTGTTTTCCATGGTATATGCAATGGTGAGGTAATGTTTTTCCCCCTAATCATGACTGCTATATTTCAGATATAGGATCCCTTTGATGCTTTGTAAGATGTGTGCAAGCCATGGCTACTTCTGTTGAAGGCAACTGATGTAATGTAATGATATACTTCTTGGACAGCAGACCATTACTTGGTGTGACATTGAAGCCCTGTACTTGATGGCAGGTGTGTACTCAAGTAGAATGAATGCTGTCAGTACATCACAAGCTGCCCAGTGTTTTGCAAGGTTTGTATACCCCATATTTGTTGCCCTAACATATAATTCTATTTTGCACATTAATTGTTAATGTCAGGATCACATTACAGGTTGTAAAAGGTGTGGAGTGTATTATTGTGGTTTCCATTGTATATATCAAGAACATTTGCCATCTTAATATGTGTTTGTACACTGTTGTACCCACTGTATAAGGGTAACATTTCATACATGCCCCTACTGTATCTCATATGTCCCACCATTTTGTTTGTCTCTGTCCACACATCTTGCACTGACAGATTGTGAAGTATACTGCAGGAATCTTACATAACCTTCAGATATGACACCATGGTGAGCACTGTGATACAGTGCAGTTAACACCAACAAAACTGAACATGTACATCATGCATTATGGGTAGGTGTAATAAATGTGTGCATGGCAAATAGGATGGCCATAACATGGCTGGTGTACTGGCAAACCTCAACAAAACAATTCCATACTCACCAGCTACAGGCTGCTGTCCCAGTTGTATACCAGAGGGACCTAAATAGTTGTGGGAGAAAGGTGACATCAGTAGCCACTCATTTGACATTGGTACATGGTGGAAGCAGCATTTCAGCACATTAAAAGTACAATCCCCAATGCTACAAAATATGCTGGCCATCACCATAGATGTGCACATCTGTGCATTACTAAACACCAGCAAGACATGCTAGCTCATCTGACATATGCATGTAGATACTACACAGATAGAATTGGATAAGCAACAGTGTTCTACTAATGTGCACTGCGGACTTACCTGCATGCTTCTCATCCATTGTGTGGGTGCATCCCACCTCCACAATGTTTTCTTCAGCTTTATGGGTTGTGCATTGGGCAGGTGCCCCAAGGTTGGTGAGGAGCTCCTCGGTGGGTGTCAGTTGGTGCTGGATGGATGGGCCCCCATTTGTGGCTAGCCAGTTCCTCACTACAGCAGCAGCCCATTGATGGGCATGGTGGATGAGGTCGCTGGCCTGATGCCGCACCTGCTCATAAGTTCTGCTGTGCAGGCCAACATCATTTACCCTGTGGATCAGATCGTTCCACAGGGCGGTCCTCTCCTGCACATCGTTTGGTCTCCGGCCAAATAATAGCCCATAATGTTCTATCACAAATTGGATGATTATGTCATTTTCACCAACAGAGAATGCTGGGAGGCAAGGCCTCTGCATGTCACCTGGAAGACATAAACAGGAAAAAAGGTCCAAGGACCTCACATGGTCAAATTGCACATTAACAGTGGATATTACTTGTAAATAATCCAGACTATATCATAAACCTCTAATCTACCATGGCTACAGCATATTGGATTGCACTCCTGGCCCTGAGCTATCTTATACCCCCCAGTGTTGGACACTTAATTGCATAATTCACTTCTGTGTAGAGGGATGACAGTGGCCATCTTCCATGTGGATGGTGTGTGGATGGTGGCAAGTCTGTGTTTGACTGTAGTGTGTGATGGAGCTGTGAGCACATGCCTGAGTTCATGTAGGAGGCAGACAGTGATGTTATTATGCCCCATGGAGACTTGCTGTTGTTGCCATCAGTAGGCAATATATACATGCTCGCCATTGATGAGGGGAGGAGTATGGTTGATGTGCATACCCCCCTATACAAATGGGGTGGACAGGGTGGAGATGTTCCGCCCTAACCTGTCTGATGCAGGTTGCCTATATCCATGGCATGTGTGTATGAGGTGTGCTTACCCCCAGTACAGGGTAAATTGTGTTGTTGCATCTGAGACTGACAACATATGTGGAGACACTGTTGCAATTGTCCTTGGTGGTGTGGATATGTCTGATTTGTAGTCATAGTCAGCCTTACAGGAAGTCACCTGTGAACTTACGTGCTTGCGCAGATAGAGGTGGACTTGCTTCCAAGTTGTAGTCTGCACCTATGTGTCACTGTACAGCCAATATAGCAACCCGTTATGTGGTTTGTGTATTGCTGCTGTCCACCAAAGAGGATTACTCTGCCTTGTTGGAGGCTGGTTTTACATGTCAGGTACTGCTGAGTCCATATAGCTATAGTGGATATAAAGTGTACACACCCCTGTTACAAAGCCTGGTATTTGTGCAATTGAAACATGACACCACAATAACTCATTTCAAATCAATTCCCACCTTTAATGTGTCCTATAGCCTGTACAATTCAATTGAAAACATAACAATTGGGTCTGTGAAAACATATGGAAATAATAATCAGTACAATAAGCCTGTTGAATGAGTGTGCACACCCATAAACTGATATGTTGTGTAAGCACCTGCTGAGATGGTTACAACATTCGTTCATCTTGGTTTGGATTCTAACATCATGGTAAATCTTCACTTGGCAATAGTTGCTCACCTTCCTTGAAACAGCTTTGTTTGTTTTTCAATGGAATTGTACAGGTTATGGGACACATTCAAGATGAGAAACATTTTGAAATGATTTTCTGTGGTCTCATTGTCATACAGCACACAAACCTGGCATTCCAACAGGGGTGTGTACACTTTTGATATCCACTGTATATAGGTGTTAATATGGCTGTTAGTGGTAGGCATGGACAGAGGGTCATACAGTTGGACACTTCTCCGATTACTACCTGATAATCATGCCTACTCTAGTACCCCTGTCAGTGTCAGGGCAATGCAAGAACCAGTAGCTGCACACATTTATGTCTGTTGTATGCACTGACACTGATATTATACACATGTGCAACATGTACAACCTATTTTACCTGACTGCTTGAAATCCAAGTTATTAGTTTTGTGCCTTCCAGCTGAACATATGCATACATACTTGTGCTCAGGGGATACCTGTTATACATTTCTGTTCTATGTTCATATGGCACACTATAATTACAGTCTTGCTGCCCAATCATACTTCTCAACCTGTTATAGCAGGACTTCTGGGCAATGGCACACATAAATGGATGACAAAAGGGACATCAATATTGATACTGTATTAATATAGCTGCATCATACATTAGTGTGTTGATTGCACAGAAGGCTTTGACATCACTGTGATAATCTGGAAGATGTCTAACAGTTATAAGTAGGCTATTATATTATGTTGTCATTGCTCACAGACTTGCCAATGGTTTGGCTGACATAGCACACATATATTACAGATATTAGTCACAAATGTGTTTAATGTCCAGCAGAACAATGTACAGTTTATAGGTTCATAGGTAGGTGTGAAGATTGGAGGAAGATGGGCGAAGGCTGCCAGCCTAGTCAAATAGAATTTAATACCTAATTCTATCAATTGTATAAATAAATATATAATACAGACTTGTGTTTTTAAATGAAAGAAAACACTGCAAAATGTGAACTTCAAGATTGTTGCAACATTGCCATCTGCTGTAAGGAAAACCAAACCAAGCATTTCAAATGTGTCTTTTGAAGCTAAAAAGATATTATGAATCTCTTTGATGTTTACAAGTCAGCTCCAGTGAGTCTGACTGAAGGTTTCAGGCCCATTGTTTTAAGGTTAAAGTTAAGGGCCAGAATTTATATGTTGAAGGTGCTTTATTGCTCTGGTTTCTGCTAGAGTGTATATGTGAAATGCCTTTTATTGTTGTAGTCTCCTCAGCAAGTGTTAGCTTGCTAAATAATGCAGTTTGTGGCCTGGGAACTCCAGACTAAGTGTCAAAATTATGTCATTTGAAAGGGCCTCAGTGAGCTGTTGGTTAGTGTTTAAAAACTATTGTTGAGTGAGAGACTAAGAAGCATTTTGATCTTGGACATCTAACCCAGCACTACTTATGCTTTATGCATGTAAGTAGGATTATAGCACTGTGTTCTCTCTTAAGATTAGCTACAGTTTAGAAAGTTAGATCAAGTGTTTTTCTTTGACATCAGAGCTGTCCTACTGTATTATTTTAAGTTTCTGTGTGATCTCTGAACTCTTATATGTCTCTGTGGTGTAGTAGTATTGTCTTGTGTTTTAATTATTTATTATTAAATATTTTAAAACCTTTACCTGTGGCTGGTTTATGTAGAGATAATTTAACCTCTAAAGTACATTAGATATTTACATATTTTACTGTATAAGTCACTCCAAATTAAGCCTTGACTGTCTAGTCATACTATAATTGGATTATAATATTGCACAGTAATAATTGGACACCCTTTTAAGGGCCTTTTAGTAGCTGATAATTATATTAAGCTGGTGGTGGCAGTAATTACTACCATATAGTCTGGGTAAAGGGGCACAACTGGAGAATCTTTGTCAGCCTTTCCCAGGAGTGTCTGTGAAATTGTATAAATACTTATCCCAAAGTGTGGGTGTGTGTCAGCTAACTGGGCTGGGACAAGAAGCACCGGTTGGACATAGAGGGTACTGGAGGTTAGCTTGCAGCTAGGCTCAGATCTGGACCCTATAGCTGTGCCAGTGGGGAGTCTTAATGGGGACCTGGTGAGCAAGGGAGCAACCAGCCCCAGACTGACTGTGATCTCTGTGTGCACTTATGGGAAATTATACTTTACTGTGTGTATTAGTTATCCTTTCCTCTTCTAGGAGACAACCTCCCTGGTGTTAGAGGTGAGGATTGAGGCTCCTTGATTGCTGGGCCATGGCACTGTCATCACACTAGGTACTAGGTTATTGGCCCTAAGGCTATATAAGACTTGGAAAAAAGGTACCCTGGCTTTCACCACCAAAGAAAATTATTTTCCTATGCCCCTTTCAAGCAGAGCCCCAGAGGTGATCCCTGGGGTGAATTTCCTATTTCCCATCCAATCATCAAAATTTTTCTTGAAGAGTGCTAATGAGGAGCTTTGTTTGCAATAGATAGGTAGTTTGTTTGAGAGTATGGGAAGTCTCTGGGACAGGAATCTATCCCTCCAGCATGTTCTGTTTATTGTGGTGACAAGGTTTAGTTCTCTAGAGTGTGTAGATTGGAGGGATTGAAATTTCTTCAAGTGCAGCATATCCAACAGCTCTGAGTTTGATATAGCTTTGTATGTTAGGCAGAGATTGCCTCTGAGTAGGCGATATGCGAGAGAGTAAAGCTGGATTTTTTTTAAGATGGTCTGCGTAGGGCATCTGTTTATGGCCAGTAATCCTCTTTGTGAGGTATTTCTGTGGCCTTTCCAGTTGTTGTAGATGTCTTGTGAGGTACATACCAAAAGGGGCATTGTGCTCTATAATGGGTTTAATTAGTGATGAGTAGAGGGGAACAATGACCTCTTTTTTCCTGAATGAGAAACCTTTTGTGATGAGGTGTGCCATGTAGAAGGATTTTCTGACTACTGTGGCAATGTGATTATCAAAAGAGACTACTGTCCACCTGTGTCCCAAGGTCTCTTATCATACTTTTAGTGTTAAGTAGACTACCACCTATGTGGTAGCTCATGGGTATAGAGTTTTTACCAAAGGGGATGAAAATGCACTTTTTGACATTGAGCTTGAGGCCATGGCTTGGACACCAGGCATCTGTCTCAGTGAGGTCCTTTTGTAGGATGTCCACATCATTAGGAGCTTCTATTATGGCTACTAGTTTGCAGTCATCTGTGAACTTCATTAACCAAAGACATTTATGTTAGCCTGTACTTCAGAAAAGTAGATACCAAACAGGAAAGGACCCAGGACTGAACCCTGTGGTACTGGTCTGAAGTTGGATTTGGAGTCTGCTACTTTCACAGTGTGGTTTCTGTCAGTGAGCCATTTGGCAACCCATCTTGTGACATAGGGATTTATACCTAGTTTATAGGTTCATAGGTTCATACTAGGCTATCTGCCCTAGGGCATTTATAAGCCTAGCCAGAGTGTGTTTGGCTTTCGCCACCCATTTTAAAATAATTTTGCTATGCCCTTTTTCGAGGTTAGTATACTGTGCCTCTGTCTAACAGTGACACAGAAGTGATACCCGGGGTAAACCTATGATCTCCCATCCACTATCAAGATTCCTCTCGAAGAGAGTCAATGAGGGACTCTGCCTAACCTGGACTGGGATTTTATTCCAGAGTGAAGGGAGCCTCTGGGTTATGAATCTGTCCCTCCAGCATGTCCTATTTATTTCAGTGCTGAGGTTCAAGTCTCTCGAGTGCATAGCTCGATGGGATTTGGATTTTCTGAGGTGCAGCATGTCCATTAATTCCGGGTTGGACATGGCTTTATACATCAGGCACAGAGCACTTCTGAGCAGGTGGTATGCCACTGAGTAGAGCTGGAGTTTCTTTAACTGGGCAGCATATGACATCTGTTTGAGCCCTTTGATCCTCTTGGTGAGGTACTTTTGGGGTCTTTCCAGTTGCTGCAGGTGTCTGGTAAGGTACATCCCAAAAGGGGCATTGTACTCAATTATGGGCCTGATGAGGGATGAGTAAAGAGGCACGATGACCTCCCCTGATCTAGATGTGAATCCCTTAATGATTAGGTGGGCTATATAAAATGTTTTTCTAACCACTTTGGCCACGTGGTTGTCAAATGAGAGATTGCTATCAACTTGGGTCCCCAGGTCCCTAATTACTTATTTATTTATTTATTTGTTTATTTATTATTTATTTAAATTTGTTGACCGGGAGTGTCCGACTGGACGTGGGTCCATTTTCAGCGGAGGCCCGGGGAGAAAAGCTCCACAGTAAAATAAACAGACAGTAGATACATTGGATTACATAGTGATTAACATTTTAACATAGAAATTACTTACAACATATTTACAGATGAAGAACATAGTACATCAGTAGACAACTAGAATCTTTATCTGTGAAGTACATAACAGGCATTAACAAATGTAACAATGAAAAGTTCCTGCTGTATAATAAGTACTAGGCTTATGAGCATCTGAGCTTGCTATCATCAAGGTAGTTAGTGGAGGTGAAAGAAAGGTAGTAGTTGGATGGGGTGGATGATATTAGAAAGGGAGTTGCAAGGGCATAGCCAGCATGTTTTTAGATGCGCTTTTAATAAAGTTTTGAAGTTGGTGCATGATGGTACGGAGGTAATTGTGGGTGGGAGTGAGTTCCATAATTTGCTTATGGTGCAAGAGAATAGTGCATCACCAACAGAGTTATTGGCTTTAGTGATCTGCAAGTGATTTTTGTTGCTGGATCTTAGTGGTCTGGTGGTGCGATAGAGTTGGAGTGGATTCTGGAGGGATGGGACATTTAGTGGATTGTTTACTAGTTTGTGGGTGAGTGAAAGTTGATACCACTGAAGGAGGTGAGGGAGTTCAAGCCAGCCCAGTTCAGCAAGTGAGAGACAGTGGTGACTATGGTAGGATGCCCCTGTGGCGAATTTTGCGATTTTGTTGTAGCAGGTCTCTAGCTTGTTTAGATCACATTGCCTTAGGTTGGTATATACTGGAGAGGCATAAAGTAGGGTGGAGATAAGGTGGGAATTTGCTATTGAAATCTTTGCTGCTTTGGTGAGAAATTGTTTATTTCTGTATAATGCTCCTAGTTACTTACCTAGTTACTAGAAGTACTTCTTCCGTACTTAATGGATTACCACCTATGTGGTAATTTGTGGGCACTTTGTTTTTGCCAAAGGGGATGACTATACACTTTTTGGCGTTTAGCTTGAGGACATGGCTCTGGCACTAGTTGTCTGTTTCTATGAGGCCCTTTTGGAGGATGCTTGTGTCAGCTGGAGAGTCGATTATGGAGCCCAGTTTGCAGCCATCTGCGAACTTGGTCAGCCGCAGTCCTTCCATGTTGGCCTGTACCTCCAAGAACTATATACCAAACAAGAGAGGTCCCAGGACTGAGCCTTATGGGACACCACTTGTAACTGGTTTGGAGTCTGACATGGCTTCAGCAACTCTAACCATGTGGGTTCTGTCCTTGAGCCAGTTTGCAACCCATCTAGTGACATAGGGGTTTATATTTAAGCTGGAGAGCTTATCTATAATGCCCGAGTGGGGTATTGTATCGAAGGCTTTTGCGAGGTCCAGGTAGGCTGTGTGGACCACCTTCCCCTCGTCAATGGCCTTGGTGACTGTTTCAAAGAAATCAACTAGGTTTAAGAGGCAGGATCTGCCCTTAACAATGCTGAACTGGGTAGGATCCAGTGTCTGTAGGTCCCCAATATCTTTATTTATGAGGTCCATGATGATCCTTTCCATAGCTTTGCAGACCAAGCTAGTCAGGCTTATGGGGCGATAGTTTCCAGGATCCATTGAGGCACCACCTTTGTGGAGAGGGACCACTGTTGCTGTACACCACTCTTTGGGTACATATCCTGTAGTAAGGCTGAGACTGAACAGTAGTTTTATGTTTGGGTTTAGCTCTTCTTGGAGTTCATGTAGAAAGCAGCCCGGGACACCGTCTGGTCCCATTGATGCTGTGTTTTTTTGCTTTGGAGAAGGCAGCTCTTACCTGAGCATCTGAGATGTCAGGGGGGCAGCACTCTGCTGGGATAGATATTTGCCCTTTTGGTGGGGGGGGAGAAGTTTGCGCTGAACCTGTCAGCTAGGATGTTGGCAATGTCTGTGGGTTCGGTGTATTTTTTGTCATTTTGGACTAATTCTGAGCATATCTGGGAATTCCCACCCAGGTTTAGTGAGTTTATCTATAATTCCAGAGTGGGGGATGGTGTAAAAAGCCTTGGCGAGATCTAGATATACTGTGCGAACCACCTTACCCTCATCTACAGTCTTGGTGACTGCTTCTAAGAAGTCTGTCAGGTTTAGGAGACATGCTCTGCCTTTTACAAACCCGAACTGGGTGTGGTCCAGAGTCTGGAGATTACCAGTGTCGTTGGTTATAAGTTCCATGATGATACGTTCCATGGCCTTGCAGACCAGGCTCATTATCAGGGGTAGCTCGTGCTATAGGTCTGCAGGACTGAAGCCCCCCCCAGCTGTAAAAAGAAGAAAAAAAAAACAAAAACAAAAAGAAATCAGAGTCCCCGAACTGTAGAAGAAAAAAAAAATTGCTAGTTCCGGAACTCTGTGCATGCGTGCTTGGAGTTCCTATAACTCAGCAGAAAACTAGACTGCTGTGTCAGCAGTCGGGATAGGGGGAAACCAGCTGTTAGCTTGCACAGGACTTGGGAAACAGACTCAGGGAACTGCAGAAAAACTCGAACAGGACTGAGGATAAACACTCAACACAAGTCAAGTAGGTACTGCAGTGTGTGTGTGTGTGTGTTTGTGTGTGTGTGTGTGTGTGTGTGTGTGTGTGTGTGTGTGTGTGTGTGTGTGTGTGTGTGTGTGTGTGTGTGTGTGTGTGTGTGTGTGTGTGTGTGTGTGTGCGTGTGTGAGAGAGAGAGAGAGAAATGCCCCAGTTGCAATATACTAGTGGCTAGAGAGAACTCAGGATACATGGTGGTGGGCTTGAACCCTGTACCTTGGGTGCAGGTGGCAAGAGCCTGAATTCCCATCACCATTTGCAAAACATTTGCGGATTTTTGACTCATATTTGTTCTGTCCCTCATAAAATCTGTGATTTCTGTATTCTGTATGTTTTTTTCCTTACACAGTTTGTAGTGCAGTGGCGCAATGGTAGCATTGTTGCCTGACAGCTACAGATTTTCTCGTTTTATTATTGGCTGGGGTGCCTTCTGTGTGGAGTCTGCATGTCTTCCCTGTGTTTGTGTGAGTTTCCTCTGGGTGCTCTGGAGACCTCCCATCTTACAAAGACATGTGTCTGGAATGTTTCTCCCTGGGCCTCTGCTGAAAATTGGCTTTTGTTCCAAGTTAGACTTTCCTGGTTAACAAAAGTTAAATAAATAAAAATAAAATCTGTGGTTTCTGTATTATTTTTCCTTACATAGTCAATAGTGCAGTGGTGCAGTTATAGTATTGTTGCCTAACAGCCACAGGTTCTCTGGTTTGATTCTTGGCTGGGGTGCCTTCTGTGTGGAGTCTGCATGTTCTCTCTGTTTTTTTTGTGGGTTTGCTCTGGTGTCCTCCCATCTTACAAAGACATGTGTCTGGAGTGCTTCTCCCTGGGCCTCTGCTGAAAATTGGCTTTTTTTCCAAATCAGACCTTGCTGGTTAACAAATGTTAAAAAATAAAAATGACAGGCATTTGACTTTCAGACTTCATATACCTCAGAAAGTACATGGTAACACAAAACCTTTTATTCTAGCAATTTTCTAAGTTTATAAGATGGATATGTGAAATTTGTCCCTATTTGTGGGACTGTATTCCCCCATTATTGGCTTTGTCCAGGTTTTTTGTGCTAAGGTTGAGCTACGATGAGAACTGAATTCACTGAATATGTTTGGGGGCTGTATTCCCCCATTATTGGCTTTGTTCAGATGTTTTGTACTATGAGGTTGACAGCTATGGTGAGAACTGAATTCACTAAATGGTAGCCAATAAAGTTTCAGCCTTCCTTTCTTTCACAAAACAGAGGATTTGTCATTGTGGTATGTTGTTCTGACTGTTCGCACAGGGACTTGGGTTCAAGATTTGGCACTGAAATGTATACTGGTATCATAGCATTTTATTTTAGCAACTTTCCAACATTATACAAGCAATGTTTAAAATGTGTCCCTGGTTTTGGGACTTTTGCCCCCCCCCAATAAATTTTGGCTTTTTCCAGATTTCTTGCACTGCAAAGTTCAGAGATACATCTGAGTGTCAAGTAAATTTTACAAGGAGCTGAGAGGTGCAAGGGAACAAAAGTTTAGTGTTGCTTATGATGAGTCTGCTTGCATTGTTAATAGCACAACAGGTAGTGTACTTGCTTTTGATGCAAAGGCTGTGGGTTCTCCTCCCATAGTATGTAGATGCATTGCTGGTACTGTACTGTGTTGTAAAGGGGTGGATGCTGCAGTCCTTTTTGGCGAAGATACCTAGTAACTATGAACCTGTTATCAGTTTGCCATCCATTCCCTATTGCAATATTACTAGCAATTTATTCCTTAAAGGCAGCAGGCACTTTATTTGTAGATGAAACAATGAAATATAAAGTTGTATGCTAGCAGCAACCTCTTCATTAGTTACAGATCTCTTTAATGTGGAATTATTTTGATGACTTTTCCTTCTTCAGAGATTGTGCATATTTACTGATACTGGTGGACTGTAAAAGTTTGAGTAAACTTTTATGAAGGAAATGTTCTGAATTGGGCAGTTTTGTCATTATTGGTGCATGCATTTTGTATCATTGATTTCTGGAAAAATGTTCAAAACAATAAATTTAAAATGCCCTCTAACAACTGTACTGTATTGTACAAAGAATATAATTTAATACAATCAGGAAATATATCAAAGAGCACATGTTTCTTGTGCAAGGGGCCTATGATTTGAAAACAGCCCAAAGTTAATCTTTATCTGCCACTGGCAAAATGTATTTTCTTTGAATGTGGGTTTCAATGCTGTTTCAATGAATGTGAGTTTCAAGGGCAGAGAAGTTTTAATGCTACGTCTATTTTTATTGTGAGACTGCATTGCTTTGTTTAGCAGATATCTATTAGTGTTTGTGCTGTAAAATGCAAAATACAACTTTCAAATGAAGTCCAAATCATTGCAGAAGTAAAGCAGTATGCACATTACAATGTTTATGGTAAATGGGGCAAAATAACCAAGGAATGGGACACTGGAATGGCTGCAGGGGGGGAGGCTCCATTCAACAATGATTTTGTGAGGGGGGAAGGGCAGCAAACTCAAAGATAGCCCCAGCTGAACTATACCTTTCAACTGTCCAGATTTTTGCAGAATGAATAGATTTTTGCTTCTTATTTTTGGTTTGTTCCTCATAACATTTGTGGTTTTCTGGGAAATCATTTAGGAATGAAGTCATTAAATAATGACAGACATTGAGTTTCATACATCATAACCTTCAGAAAAATGCATGCTACAGCAAGTCCTGTTATTCTATCAACTGTCTTAAGTTCATACAAGAGCAATTTTTAGTACTGTTTGTATGATCCCAAAACATAGTTGGCCATGTCCAGATTCCCTGCATTAAGAGCTTGAGAGGTACGTGCAAATAAATTGCTTTATAGAATTAGGAATATCCAAACCTCTTAACTGTCCCCAATTTTGGCACAAAATGTTGCTCTCCCCCTAATAATCCCTCTGTAAAATGGCAATTTTGGAAGAAAACGTGGAGGGTTTAAAATTATAAATAACTGTAATGATCAGAGTTGTAGATTACTTTTATTTCGGAAATGCATTTAGATTCTCTTATTTTGTCAACTGCTCAAGTTAACAGTACTAATATTAAAAAGGTGTCCCTTCTTTGACAGGTTCCCAGCTGTATTGTGTGGCAATTTTATATTGTTGCATCACATTCTTGGTCCGTTTTTCATAAATTTGTGGCTTTCTGGCAAATTTGTGGCAAATCATTAAAGATTGAAGTTAGAAAATAATGGCAGACATTTGAGTTTCAGATTTCATACCCTTCAGAAAAGTCATACTAATGCAAGACCTGCTACTATTCTATTATCTTTCTAAGTTTATAAGAGCAATACTTAAAAATTGTCCTTATTTTCGGGCCGGTGTCCCACTTCTATGCATGGCTTTGTCCAGATATCTTGCTCTGAGCTTGAGAGGTATGAGTATCAGAGCCATCACTGTCAGCTAGCGAGATTTCAAATTGTGACAACCTTGTTGCACCCCACTCCCCCTTGTAGTGACTCTGGATATGTTCAAGTAAGTCAAGGAGCAGTTATGCAGTATAAGTGTGCAGAGTATTCCTCCATCCAAGGTAGGCACAAGTATGAGAGTGGCTTTTCATCTGTCCTTGATTTTGCAGAATGTTCTGGTTTTCTGTCATATTTTTATACTGTTGATTTATGCTTCTTATTATTTAGAAAATGCATGCTGTTGCAGTGCCCTGTTGCTCTGTGTTTAAGTGGCAATGCTTTAATGACCATCAGGTAAGCTTGTCGGAGATTGTAAAATGAAGTAAGCTTTAATAAGCATACTGTTAAATAATTACCAACATTGAAAGCCTTTTTGTTGTTGCCATGCAGAGAATATTTACATAAATAGGTGACATATAAGCCTTAGGTATTGAATTGCATATGACAGTATTTGTAATAAAGGACAGGATTACAGTATATTCAAAAGCTCAGTACATTTATTGGAGACTTACAGTCATCTTTGCAGGCTTTACCCATAAACCAAACTGCCAATCAATCATGTGTAGTCCATAACTTGTGCAGTAATCCTTTAAGCAATTTATCTTGAGCTTGTTTCTTGTTTGCTGTTCATTTTTTTACTTTGATCATGTCTTCCCTATGAAACAAATAGATAGTTGTTATCAGGCAGCAGGTCTTTTTAGGATAAGGAACATTTTTACAAGTGGGGGTATCATAGAGATTGCTACTATCAGCATGTTACTTGGTAATTTTATAAAGCTGAATATAAATTATAATTAGAACTGTGGAGCAAGGAAAAGTGGTTTGAGTTGAGTGCTGCTTGTTTTTTTTTATACTTTATTTTGACTGGCATTCCAGTAATGTATTTAAAAAGTAATTTATTTTTTCATACCACACAACCTTTGCTTTTCCATCTAGATATTAAGTAAGCTGTCATATAGACAATGCATTGAAATATTTTTTTTTCTTCTGCACTTCATTTTTTCTTGATTGGACTCTCATAATGATGGTTTGGCACTCAGGGCAGTGTATTTGATTAAAGTTCCAGTTGTTGTGGTTTTGACATTAGTTTCAGCCCTTTCTAGTTGGCCACACCCCTTCCCATTGGCCCCACACATTCAGCTGTCTCCTGCAGCCCCCCTTTAATTTGAAGTCACCAGCCACCACTGCTCATTAGGCTAACGGGACAGTAGTTCCCGAGATCCATGGTGGCTCCCCCTTTATGGAGTAGGATAACCGTAGCTGTGCTCCATTCAGTGGGCACAAAGCCTGAAGTGAGGCTATGATTGAACATGGTGCTTAGGTGGGGTGCCAGTTCATTCTGTAGTTCATGTAGAACGCAGCCTTGGATGTTGTCAGGTCCCATGGATGCTGTGCTCTTGGCTTTGAAGAGTGTGTTTTTTACCTGTGCAGGCATGATTTCAGGAACTTTGCATTCTTCTGGTATAGTGAGGGGCCCTTTAGGGGGTGGGAGAGGGGTGAAGTTAGCACTTAACCTATCTGCCAGGATGTTGGCAATATCAGTAGGTTCTGTATATTTAGTGCTATTGTGCTGTAACTCAGAGCAGATCTGAGTGTTGCCATTGAGATTCTTGACATAACTATAGAATGCTTTGTGGTTGTCTTTAGAATGAGTGGCAATGTTGTTTTAGTAACTAGGTTTAGAGGATATTATGATGGATCTCAGCTTCTTACTGAAGGTGACCAGGGAGTTCCTCCAATCATGGGATTTTACTCTTTGTTTGCAACAATTTCTTTCTGCTGTTGCAGAGTTGGTTTATGGCAGGGGATCACCAGATTGGCTTCCTTTTTTTGGAGGATAGCATCTTGGTTCTGTTAGGGATGGCGTGACCCATGCACTCATGTAAGTGCTTATAAAGTGCATTTGTGTAGGATTCAGCAGTCGTACCTCTATTGTCTGTCTGCATGGGTATCGGGAAGTTTGTCACTTCTGTCTTAAGAAGTGTGAAGTTTGGTTTGGAGAATTTTTTTACGGTGGTTTCCCTAATGGGGGGTGGGGAGCAGGATGTGGATATCTAGGGTGATTAGTTTGTGGTTGGATCTGACCAACAAGGAATTTACCTCTGGTGTGGAACACTGGTCACCCATGTTGGTAATGGCCAGGTCTAGGATTTTGCTGCCCCACGTGGGGGTGTGAATAAGTTGATCCAAGGCATTGGAATTTATGAATCCCAGAAAGCATTGAGCAAAAGATTTGATACATGAGTAGTTTTAACAGTTAATGTTGGGGTAGTTGAAATCACCCATTATGAGGGTGTTGGGTTGTACCCTAATATGCTCCAGTGTATCAAGAAATGAGGAGTGGGAATCCTGGGGCATGGTGGGGGACCTGTAGCAAGTAACAATTTGTAGTGTGGTCTTGCCCAGAGTTAGTTGCACTTGGATAATCTTGGATGCAGTATGCTGAGCAACTAGCCTGGAGGTGTGGATATCCTTAATGAATATGGACACACCTCCACTTTTAGTGTTTTGGTTCAGGTTAGGTGGCCAAAAGCTGCGGTATGAATTATAGCCTGGTAATGCATGGGTGCTCTCTGGAGCCTTGAACCAGGTCTCTGTCATTGCACAGATGTCGATGTTCTCCATTTTATGGAGTGCCTCGAGTGAATGCATTTTGAGGTTTAGACTTCTATCATTTAGTAGCATCACCCTCAGATTTTGCTTGCTTGTACCTGTTATGGTGGTGAATTTGTCATTTGAACCTTGCCTAAAAAGGCACTATAGGGGTGGCAAGAGCCTTAGCCAGTATCAGGAATCCCAAGGGCGACAGGTGCAGGCTATCTCTGGCAAAGCTTCATGGTCTGTTGATCATGTCATCCCAGGCAGACAGATACTAGATCCCCTTAGAATGACACCAGAAGCTTAGACAATTGTTGAAGTCAATCATATTGTCCTTGTACTGTAGTGTAATTCTGGGTGATGGCAGGATGCTACTCAGGGCTAGGGTACCTGCCTGGGCTACAAGATCGAAGAGCTCCTCCATGTCTCTTTTCATGTAGTCCAGGGAGGTACATTTCAGATCATTCACACCAACATGGACAATGACAGAGTCATTTTGTACTTGTTGTGGAGTGACCTGAGTGCATACATTATGTGTTGGATCCTGGCACCTGACAGGCAGCTGACAGTAACTTTCTCCTTGTTTAGCCTGGTGAGTGGAACATCAGTGTGCCTGACTATAGAGTCACCTATGACTAGAGTGTTGGGTATGTTGCTATGCCTTATGGGCTGTGGTTGAGTGGCACACTTAGTTTGTGGCCTATGTGTCATTTGGGTTTTGTTGCAGGGGCAGAGGTTGCTTGTGCTTTTGGTTTGGTGGTCTCTGTTGCTTGAACAGATTTTTATTGAGAGCCTCCATGAATGTAAGCATGTGTTTTGTGTTTCTATGTATCTGTTTTGAGGGACTATGTGATGAGTGTGGTGTGGTGTAAGTGTTTACCTTCTCCTATTGACTGTCTAGTCCAGTCTTGGGTGAAGAGAGCTTTGCTTCCAGTTTGTCTATATAACTGCATCTCTCACAGGTTGTAGTGTTGGGTGGTAGGAGAAGAGGGTTGTCTGTGCACATGAGGCAATTGCTGCATTGCCCTAAGATGCCCAGATTCATCAGATAGACAGAAGAAAATACTGGGAGCTGACCCTTAGACATGCCTGGACAGGTTTCCTCTAGACAAGTGAGGAAAGTTGAAAGCTGTAGTAATTTGTAGCTTATTTAGTGCTTAGAAGTTCTGAACAAGTGCTGAGCTCAAAGAAACAGATATGAGTGCTAAAACAAAAAAAAACTGGCTAGTTTTAAGGGAAAATTTAAAGAGCAGACTTTATGGCATCGGGAATAATTTAACCCTAGCTAAGCAGTGATGCATAAAGTGTATTTTTTTATATAACAGCAGCAAGTGAGCAAACTGATTTAAACAAATTAACCAATAAAAAGATTTGTGGTGGTGGTGCTGCGGTAGTGTTGTCACCTCAGAGTAAGATGCTGTCTGGTTCGATTCTCAGCTAGACCGTCTTCTGCGTGGAGACATGAGTGAATGGGCATACCTTTGTTGAAGGTTGTGCATCAGGGCTGGTAACCCGGCATGGAAAAATCAACTACCAATCATTAGCGGACTGGAGTTCCGCTGTGGCGACCCCTAACCGGAAAAAGCTGAAAGACACAACAACCAAAAAAAGCAAAAATCCGAGCCCCGTTCCAGCAGTCTTCAATCAGACAAGTTCTAACTGCACACTCCTGCTGCTAGGGTTCAGGGGAACCTTCTCCAAAAAAGATGGTCTGGATTAGTGCTCAAGTTATGCAACTAAAGCTAAATTCAGCAGGTCTGAATTTAGTCTATGCTACAGCAAACATGGCATACCAATTTCAGAAAGAAACAGTTGAAATAAGCAAGGACAATAAGCCTTTAACCAGAAACTCCCAGCTAAGAAGGGCAGAATCTACCCTCTCCTCCCAAGAGTGCGGACCACACCTTGTTATTGTAAAATAACTGGCCCGAAGCCCAAGTGCTTCAACCAGAACTAATACACTTTTAGAATTACAAACACTAAGCCTTCAATCAGAAGCTCCCAACTTAGAAGGATGTAAGCTACCTGTCCTGCCACAACAGTGCAGACCACAAACCTTCTTAATGTAAAACAACTGATCTGAAGCCCAAGTGCTTCAACCAAAGGCTTAGAATAACAGTTACAATTTAATCAGGTTGCTAACAAGCAGTAATAAATGCAGCAGAATAAATGCAATTAAGTACTTTTAAGAACAAGCAGTAAAAGCAAAATAATGCAATAAAGTAGGAGGAAATGCAAATACAGTAAAAGCAGACAAATAAAGTAAAATTTTTTATATATAACAATAGAAAACAAGCAAACTAATGTAAACAAATTGCCCAATTAACCAGTAAAAAAGCTCAAAAATGAGCCCTGTTCCAGCAGTCTTCAATCAGTCAAGTTCTAACTGCACACTCCTACCACTAGGGTGCAGGGGAAGGAACCTTCTCCAAAAAAGATGACCTGGATTAGGTCTCAAGTTATACAAATGAAGCTAGATTCAGGAAGTCTGAATCTAGACTATGATACAGCAAACAAGGCACACCAAGTTCAGAAAGAAACAGTTCAAATAAGCAGGCACAATAAGCCTTTAACCAAAAATTTCCAGCTCAGAAGGGCAGAAACTAGCCTCTCCTCCCACAGGAGTGCAGACCACAAACCTTCTTAATGAAAAATAACTGTCCCGAAGCCCAAGTACTTTAACCAGAACTAATACCCTTTTAGAATAACAGACACCGAGCCTTCAATCAGCAATTCCCAACTTAAAAGGATGTAAACTAGCTGTCCTGCCACAGCAGTGCAGATGACAAATCTTAATGTAAAACAACTGGTCTGGAGCCCAAGTGCTTAAACCAAAAGGCTTAGAATAAAAGTTATAATTTAATCAGGCTACTACCAAGCAGTAATAAATGGAGCAGAATGAATACAATTGAGTACTTTTAAGAAGATGCAAAAGAAAAATAAAGTGCAATTTTGTAAGTAAAGTGCAAGGAGAGAGGAAGAATGAGCAGAAGAAAATTTCAGAAAAATTCAAGGTTAAGAACCTAAGTGAGTTGGGCCTCTCAGATGTTCTCTCTGTATTAAGTAGATTGAACACCAGACTAGGATGGGTGTCCCAGATCAAATTTACAGTAGGGGCAGGCAACTGCAAAGCCACCAACTATAACAACACCACACGAATGGGGGGGGGGTATTTTTAGGACAGATGATAAACAGAAAACAATGCCAGAAATATATATAAAACAATTCAGTCAGGCAAAATTAAGACAATGCAGAACTCAGAAAGGTTAAAATGCCAATAAATATACTTATCAATCAGCGATATAGTTCCAGATTGTTTGAGAATCACACACCAGCCAGACACCAGGAGTTTTCAACACTGTATGCAGGAATTTACAGTTAGAAACTATTTTTAAATCAGCAAGCCTTGAAGCAATCAGAAAACACAAAAGCTGTTAGACCAGTTTTATAAACTCCACCTCAGAAATAGGGGGTGAGCAGTTTTAGGACAGATGAGACACAGAAAATAATACCAGAAAATATATAAAATAATTCAGTCAGGCAAAATTAAGACAATGCAGAACTCTGAAAGGTTAAAATGCCAAGAAATATACTTTTCAATTAGTGATGTATTTTCAGAATGTAAGGGTATCACACACCAGCCAGACACCAGGAGTTTCCAACAGTGTATGCAGGAATTTAGAAACAGAAACTATTTTTAAATCAGCAAGCCTTGAAACAATCAGATAACACAAATGCTGTTAGACCAGTTTTATAAACTCCACCTCAGAAATAGTGGGTAAGCAGTTCCAGGACAGATGAGAAACAGAATGCAATGCCAGAAAATATATAAAACAATTCAGTCAAGCAAAAGTAGACAATGCAGAACTCTGAAAGGTTAAAATGCCAAGCAATATATTTATTAATCAGTGATATATTCCCAGATTGTTTGAGAATCACACACCAGCCAGACACTAGGTGTTTCCAACAGTGTATGCAAGAATTTACAAACAGAAACTATTTTTAATCAGCAAGCCTTGAAGCAATCAGATAACATAAAAGCTGTTAGACCAGTTTTATAAACTCCACCTCAGAAATAGGGGGTAAGCAGTTTTAGGACAGATGAGAAACAAAAAACAATGCCAGAAAATATATAAAACAATTCAGTCAGGCAAATTTAAGACAATGCAGAACTATATTAATTAAATATATCACATGCAGTTCAACACACATGGCTGCAACAGTACTTTACTCTGCACATGCCCTATATAGGTCTCTTATATTTACAAGACAAACATGTATCATACTCATATTCACAAGTAACATGTGGATATGGACAGAATCCCATTAACTGGCCTAGCAGTGGCACAGTACCAACTGTTTGACAGACACCTCAGTGGTTGTCATATGTGAGCTGTCCTTTCCCAGGGTGAGTCAGGCTCCTGAGCTGTGATCCTACCTTGCAACCTCTTGGAACATCACACCTGGATAAAGCCTAAAATTATTGGGGGATACATAGGAACAGATTTTAAATATTCCTGTTACAAACATAGGAAGTTTGTAGAAAAATGCATGTTGCATTACTGTGAATATTCTTAATGATGTGGATTCTTAAACTCAAGTGTTTATTACTTAATGACTTCAATCCTCAGCTATTTGCCAGAAAAGTACAGATTTCGGGAGGAACAGACAAAAAACTATGATGGGAAAATCTGGACATTCTGTGAAGATCTGTACAGTTGAGAGGTATGGCTGTGATCTCTCCCACTGTAGCGAGGGCCAGATGGTATGGCCATAGCAGCTGTTCAGCAGGACATTAGTACAGCAAGTCTTGTTGGGACATATATTTTTTTAAATCATATTTCGCATTATTATAGACCAAGTTTTTGTCTTTTTTTTTCCTAATACCTTTTACAACAATACTTGTGAGGCAAGCCAAATAAATGGTGGAGAAGGTTCAAGACTTAGGGACATAATGTAAGTATTGCGATGGCAGAACAATATGCTCAATGTTCAGGTTTGCTTAGATGGAATACGGTTGCAACTACTAGGCAGTATTCACTTCACCAAAAATCAACGTCCATACGAGATAGTTAAAACAGTTTATTAACAAACAGCAATGGCAAGCGCTTTCACCATAAAAGGCTTCCTCAGGCCTTGAGTTGGCCTGAGGAAGCCTTTTATGGTGAAAGCGTTTGCCGTTGCTGTTTGTTAAACTGTTTTAACTATCTCGTATGGATGTTGATTTTTGGTGAAGTGAATACTGCCTAGTAGTTGCAACCGTATTCCATCTATGCAAACCTGAACATTGAGCATATTGTTCTGCCATCGCATTAACTAGTGTTTTTCTTTCCTTTTGGATTATTATATTGAAGCTATTTGTTTTTTAATAATGTGAGTATTGCTGTTATATGTTTTGAATACTGCTAGTTTAACAGGGTTTGTCTGAACATGCTACTTCTGCATGGGTTTCAGTCTGACAAAGTTCTGTCTCTGCATAGCTCTTGACTGTAGGGCTATAAACATAATGGCCAGAGGTTAACCTATTATGTTTGGTCTGTTCCCCAGATAGGTGTTTTCCTTGTCAAATCAGTAGGATACTCTGGAGATTGCAATCAGTAAATGCTAACATCCATTTGTTTTTCTGACTTTATATTTACCAACATAGTTAACCACCACAAAAACAAGGGTCTATTTACTTCTTCCATATTCTCAGACTTATCTAAAGCCTTTGACATGGTTAACCACAGCATGCTTCTTGCGACTTTATCTACCCTAAATATAAGTCCCTCCTCTGTATCGTGGTTTAACAGCTATTTGTCAGATCAACAGCAAGCTGTCCTATGGCAAGACCAATTGTCCTCCCTGCTACCAGTAACTATAGGTGTCCCTCAAGGCCCTATCCTCGGCCCTCTGTTGTTTTCCCTATTTACTAACCAGATATCTTCATCCTTGTCAACTGCCTTAGTAGTACAATATGCTGACAACACCACCCTTATATTTGCCGCCCCACAAACTAAGTGAACTACAAAGAAAACACAAGTCCAAGCACTTTTACCAGAATTCCTTTTTCCTTTTATTGCACTAGATCTGGTACCTTGGCCTTTCGCCTTCACGGATCACAAAAAGTGAGGTGAGAATTCGTGTTTTAGAGCATCTAAGAGACATTAGGAATCATAGTGAAGGAAGTCCTGTGGCCCAGCATTTTGCTGGGAAACATAGTGGTTCCCCAAATTGTTTAAAATTTTGTGTTCTGGGTAAACCTTTTCCACGGGAGGAAATGATTATCTTTATAAGTTACTTGAATTAGAGACTAAAATTATTCTAAAATTTGGAACTTTAAAGCCCTTCAGATTTAATTTAGAATTGGCTATTTAGATTTGATGAATTTATAAGTAGTAAATTATTAAAGAGTAAAATAATTAAATTACCTTTAAAAAATTTTTTTAGTAATAAAATATTTTATATATAGTTATATAATTAATAATATTTAAAAAAATTAAATAGATATATGTGTGTAGAAAGATAGATTCTATTACTGTTAATGCTTTCAGTAAAATGTGATGAATTTGATGTAATGTTGATTTAATTGATGAAATTGAATAACTGCATAATTGGATAAGCTGTTTGTGCTAATTGCCCTTTACTGTGTATGCATATGTATAAAAAGATGTTTAGAGCATACACTTTTTGTGATCCGTGAAGGCGAAAGGCCGAGGTACCAGATCTAGTGCAATAAAAGGAAAAAGGAATTCTGGTAAAGGTGCTTGGACTTGTGTTTTCTTTGTTTTATTTCTGGCTTGAATAGGTGTTTGGAACCGAATAAGTGAACTACAAACCCTAACCCAAAACACCTTCACCCTAGCTGAAACCTGGTTCACTAACATCAAACTTCTTCTTACCCCCCCAAAAAAAAAAACAAACTAATTCTCTTTGGCCCTGGTAGATCTCCTCCCCTGAGCAACAACTTCATCATCAACTCCAAAGAAAACATTAAAATTAGTCCACGCCACACGCCAAACTGCTAGACATAGAGATAGACAATAACCTAAAATTCGACATTCACATAGCACAAACCATCAAGAAAGTTAATAAAAAGCTAGGCCTCCTTTACAGGAACAAACAGTTTATGACTAAACATACCAAAGTCACCATCGCTAGGACTCATCTCCTATCCACCCTCCTCTACACCTCTCCCATCTTAATTAATCTACGCCAAACCAAACTGAATAAAATGGAAGCTTGCTATAATAAGATTGCCAAGTTTACATCTGATGATTCTTACAGGTCCCACCATTGTCTATCCCTAAAACAGCTTAACTGGCTTGAGTTGCCTCATATACTCATGCTCAATCAACTCTCTATAGCTCACAAGCTCTACTACCTCCCAGAGTTAACCCCAGAACTTCAGCATTTAATACATCCCCACATTCCCACTAGAGCACTACGATCTAACAGCCAGAACCTAATAACTGTCATCCAACATAAAAACAACGCTGGTAAATCACTCTTTGCCAGTACCATTGCCAAAAACTGGAACACACTACCAATCCATATAACTTCTAGCACCTCCTTCAGTCATTTAAAAAAACTCCTTAAAACCCACTACTTAACTAACTGGCTATGCTCATGTTACACTCCAAGTTAAATCTAATTGTGTCACATGTTCAGATAAGTATAAACAGATTTGCCCTATAAACCTTGTAAACCCAGATACTGGTAAAAAAAAAACTTTATTTTTTAAGTTTTTGACTATGTACCTCAATGTTTTTACTATGTACCTCAATGACTGTCTACTTGGCGTACTAACTAAAACTGGTAACTTATAACCTATTATGTATTAAAATCAATTGTATGTTCTATATTTTGTTCTCTCATGTAACGTATTCTATTGTACTGTGGAGCTTTTCTCCCCGGGCCTCTGCTGAAAATGGACCTGTATCCAGTCGGACTTTCCTGGTAAACAAATGTAAATAAATAAATATTCCTCAGAAAAGATTTGTTACCACAAACCCTGTAACACCAGCAATTTTCTCAGTGTATAACATCAATATTTCAAGTATGGCCATGTATTTGGGCCTCTGTCCATCAATTATGTCAGGCTTTGTCCAGATGTCATACAGTAGGAGGTTAATAGGTATAATGGTCTATCATTATTTAGTGCTGTCATTCCTGCTGAGGGGAAAGGCTGGAAAACATGTTGAAGTCTGTACATTCAAGATGTTGATGTATAGAGAATGCTCTTGGATGCCCTTGTAACATATTTTATTTGGGGGAGACTAACAAGTGTTATAAAACTAGGCTGTTAGAACATGCAAGACATATTACTGATAAGAAAGAAGACAGTTCTATAGCTATACATTTGAATAAATCTCACCATGGGGACAGTAGTGGGTTCAAAAAGTCTGTTTCTCAGTTTGATGAAACATTCATAAAAGAACAATCATAATGTACAGAATCAATGTATTATTATTACATGTGATACGTTATCCCCTAGGGGGTGAAATGAGGAGTGTAATTGGAGGCTGTGTATTTAATTATGTAATTAAGTGTTAATTGCTTCTTGTGATTAAGGCAAGTATTTCTTGTAATGCTTTACTCCTTGAAGGCTTTGGCCAAGACATCAGAGTGTAATAAACATGTGGGAATTACTGTCTAGTTGTACTTCTCTTTGCTATGTTCTGTCATTTTAGTTGTTTTGCTAAGATGTTGTTGTATGGCTGGCCATTGTGTATGGCCTATCATGATTTTGTAGCAGTGTACTGTTCACTTATTTATTTGGATTGTGAGGGGGGCAGTTGTGAGAGTCATGGGTCTTTTTGTATCCAACTGTGCATACTGCCACAGTTATGGGTGGTCTAGCAGCAGCATATATTTGTATGGGCATTTTGATACATGTATGCATATCTATCTATATGTATATGTATATATATATATATATATATATATATATATATATATACACACACATACACACACCTCAGTATTTATTGGTAATATATCTATATATTGTTATACACATATATGTATCTCTATGCATATGTTTCTTTTGTGATCTATATATATTTGTAGATACCAAAACTTCATAATTGCACAGTGTCTCTTCCCTATTGTAAACTGGCTATAAAGTAGGGTATGTTTGAGAAAACATTCTAAAACCATACAGCTTAGATGGCTTACTGGTAACTTGTTGTGACTATGGTGAGTAGGGTTCTGGGTTCAAGACCTACAAGGGATCTTTATTTTATTGTAGGCAGAACAAAGACTGCTGGATACAGAGTGATTAAGGTAGTTTTTTGCAGCTTTAAATGTGTTTGTGAGGGTCTGTTTGATGGTAAGCGTGCTAACGTATGGTTAAACTAATAGGCGCTTACACTGTGTAGGCTTCACTTACCAGTGTGCAAACCTGCTTAGCATTTACATTTAAGCAATGCTTAAACCTGCTAAGCTTGGCTCAGCCCTAGTAACCACTGCTCACATTCCAGTCTGATAAAATAGCAGGGTAATACCATCTTTAATAAGTGTAGTTAATTTTCTGTACATAACATGCTTCTATGTTCTGTCATTACAGTAGCAAGGGGTGTGCCTATACTGTATGGGACACTTGGGTATACATGGGTAGTACCACAATATTTTTTTTATTTGTTTTATACACAACAGTCAGGAAATCCATCTATGTGGCACACCTCATCACTAGGGGCTTTTAGTCGAGAAAAAAGGAGGTCTTTGTCCCACTGTTCTCAGCCCTCATAAGACCTATTATAGAATACAAAGTCTTGTTTGGCATGTATCCCTCAAGACATCTGCAACAACCGGAAAGGCCACAAAAATACCTCACTAAAAGAATCGCAGGCCTAAAGCAGATGCCCTATGCTGACCGTCTAAAAAACTCCACCTATACTCTGTCACATATCGTCTACTCAGAGACGATCTCTGCTTAACATACAAGGCCATGTCAAACCCAGAGCTGTTGGACATGCTACACTTAAACTAAAGCTTGTCATCATAATGAACAAAACATGCTGGAGGGATAGGTTCCTGACCCAGAGACTCACCAGACTCTGGAATAGACTGCCCATACATGTCAAGCAGAGCACCTCTTTGGCCCTCTTCAAAAGGAACCTTGATGATTGGATGGGAGATAAGAAATTCACCCAGGGATCACATCAGTCACCCAGCTTGACATGGATCCAGGGAACTAAATGATGGGGGAAGAAATAGCCAGAGAATTGTTAATGCTAGGCTTGTGTAGGCCCTAGGGCTGATAGCCTATTACCAACCTATGAACCCATGAACATGGGTAGTATTCCAGGTTATATAAAGTCACACTTGCATGTTACACCACCTGCAGTGCACTGGTTGACAAAAATAGTTTAACACATATTGCATTATTAAGTTTGTACATTTAACAGTGATTTTGCAAGTAAAACTAGATTGCAGATTGTAGTACTTGAACCATACACCACTACATGCAAAGCTGGGAGTCTGAGTACTATCTTGTTCTTGGTGTTTGAGCTGTATATTTTTATGTATCTTATCTTGGATATTGATATTTTATTATGATATTACCTGTAGACTACTATGTTTTTTGGACATGTCATTGAGGACTGCTGTCATGTAGTAATGGCATACCTTTCAGTTTCAGACTTCTATCCTTCATAAAATTAACCCAAATGCATAACCTGCTGGCTGTCTACTTTCTATTTGTCCTCTGTACAGATGTGCAGATGGCAGGTATTAATAAGGTCATACAGCTATGTAAGTGCCACATAGTATTGTGCTGTGGGCCTGGACATTGCTGTTAGTTCCAACATATGGGACATTGTTTAATGTGGGCCTTGCCCCTTTTCCTTGCCTGTGTGGGAGACATTACAGAGGTGGTGGGCTACAGATTCACACACAGTAGGTGGCAATACATCACAGGACAGGACATGTGGAGACAGCCCAATAACATGGGGTCATATCCCCAGACTGTGAACAGATTCTATGTCATCATTGTTGTTATACACATGGTGGATTGATAGATTGACAGGGTTTGTATGGACATGCATTTAGTGAGTGACTTCTCGACTGACAATGATATGTCTCTGACATACCTCTCCACTGGCACACTCTCCACAGACTGGCCACATGTTTGCCTGTTATGTTTTGTCTGCTCCCCAGAGAGTTGATGTCCTTGGTAAATCGGTCATGGACTCTGATTAATGCAGTCAGTAAATACTCACATCTATTGGTATTACCGACTTCATATTCTTCATAAAGGATATGTTACAACAAACCCAGTAACATCTGCAACTGTCTCAATGTATGACAGCAATATGTCCAAACTACCTCTGTGTTTGTGCCTCTGTCCCCAAATGATGTCAGGCTTTGTCAAGATGTCAATAAGGCTCAGATGTATTTAGTATCATTATTTCTTGCCTTCATTCCTGCTACCATCCTATTGATGTAGAAGACCCACAGACATGTCAGGGAAGAGACCATAGATATGAGTCCTGAGCCTGTACATTATCAAGTGAACTGTACATGTGAGAGGCATGTGTATGTCTGGCCAATGTTAACAGACTGTCAGGATTGTGTACACATGTCATGTGTACATGTAATTTGGGCTGCGTATGGAGGGCTGGATGTAAGTGTTTTGGCTCCTTCTTTATCTGATTGTTCATGCTGCTCCAGTTTCTACGGATCTATTGGCTGCATGTGTTTGTAGGGGCAGACTAAGACA